>NC_090451.1:665603007-665875507 GCF_031143425.1 Pleurodeles waltl
CATGCAAACCATTAGTGCAAAATTGAAAATGTGGATACTGGGTTGTTATGTACTCGAGGTACGAGATTCGTCATACCATTAATGATATTGTCAGGCATATGGATGCCATAATTTTCTTGCAGTTTGTGAACCAGTTATGCTTTTTGGATACACAGTTCATCACCGTGTTATTTGTGTAAATAGAATTGATATACAGGAGTAGTATACAAGGCCTTCTGGCCGATGAGTATAGTTATTTCCATTCACAGTGTAGGCTTGTTTTCAGTTGCACAGCTAAATAACAGTACTTCCTGTGTTTGCAACGCTGATCAGCTTACAGTTATTCCGTTCATTGGTCCCTGTAACCCATTCTTTTTGAAGATACTACACATGTGCCTTTTTTGGGCAAGAAATTGGTTTAGAAATGCATATGTCTTAAGTGATTACAAGTCAGGGTGGCCTAGCTAATGAAGCCTTCTAGAAGCACTGGCCATTTCAGTTTTGAGACAAATTTCTTATAGGCTAATTTGCTCTACGGTGGAAGAGTGGGCAATCCATGACTTTACTGATTGTTTTAACAGTGTCACTGACAATGATGAACAGTGTCCCATCTAAAGATGTGTTTAAAAAGGATTTGTGCCTGAATCTACAAAAAGAGAACCATATTTAACACTATTTTATCCTATAGGCGGACATTTCACACATTCAGAAACACGTAGGGCTGTATTTATACTTTTTGGCGCACAACTGCGCCAACGCAGTTGTGCGTCAAAAAATTTGACACCGGCTAACGCCATTCCAAAGCGCCATGCGGGTGCCTTATTTATGGAATGACGTTAGCCGGCGGAGCTGCCTGGTGTGCGTAAAAAAAAAAAATGACTTACACCAGGCAGCGCCGGCGTAGGGGAAAATGGAGCTTGGGCGCCAAAAAATGGGGCAAGTCAGGCTGAGGCAAAATTTTCGCCTCAACCCGATTTGCGCCATTCTTTTTGACTTCCAACCCCCATTGAAATGACTCCTGTCTTAGCAAAGACAGGAGTCATGCCCCCTTGCCCAGGGGACTTATGTCCCCTGGGCATGGTCATTGGGCATAGTGGCAAGCCCCCCTATGCCACCATTTAAAAAAAAAAAAAATTACTTACCTGAACTTACCTTAAGTTCCCTGGGATGGGTCCCTCCATCCTTGGGTGTCCTCCTGGGGTGGGCAAGGGTGGCAGGGGGTGTCCCTGGGGGCATGGGAGGGCACCTCTGGGCTCCTTCCGAGCCCACAGGTCCCTTAACACCTGCCCTGACCAGGCATTAAAAAATGACGCTAAAACGGCTGGATGTCATTTTTTTGACCCGCCCACTCCCGGGCGTCATTTTTGCCCGGGAGTATAAATACGGCGCACATGCCTCGGAGTCATTTTTTAGACGGGAACGCCTACCTTGCATATCATTAACGCAAGGTAGGTGTCCACGCAAAAAAATGACGCAAACTCCAAGATCTTTGGCGCTAGACGGGTCTAACGCCAAATTATAAATATGGAGTTAGTTTTGTGTCGGAATTGCGTCAAAAAAAGACGCAATTCCGGCGCAAACAGAGTATAAATATGCCCCGTAGTGACGAGGAAATAGACAACAAACAAGTTGTGTATGCCTGATGGGTCAGCAGCACCCACTTGGTTAATCAGACGTGCTGGATTTTGATGGTTAGACTGTTAATGTATACTCTTTTACAGGGGTAGGGCCTCAATATATGGCAGTACTGCAACAGGCCGGCTGATGAGTGCACAACTAGGGCGAAACTGGTTCTGGGTTGCTTGTGTTCCGGAGGACCTGGACTGGCGGTTCAGACTGGCCTGTTCCCACGAGGAGCAGGGTCAAGGCTGATTTGCGTATAGCAGAGTCCAAACTGAGGTGGCATTGTGAGTAAAAGAACGGTGGGGTGGGTTCCACACTGAGTGATTGCCAGTAGTTAGACAAATTGCAAACATTCCTCCGGTCACCTTTTGTGTTTCAGTTACTGCATACCATTAATAATATCGTCATGCATATGCATGCCATAATTTTCTTGTAGCTTGTGAACCAGTTATGCCACTTTTTTGCATGGTAAACTTGCTGTGTGCCAGTGGCATCACCCACTGGCAAGGGCATAAATTGAAACTGACTATTACTGGAGAGAAGGCTTCTCTTCAGGTATGCAGCACAACTAATGAAACCCTTACTTGTATACATAAATGATGGTTAAGGCAGACATTTTCTGCACATGTAATGATTTACACTCTGAAACTTAATTTTTCAATTGGAAAAATAGTCATGCGATTGATAAACTTGCATTGAATTTACACATTAAAGAATATTGACCCCGAGAACCGAACGGAGCAAACATTTCACATGTGTGCAAGGTGGGTCTTAAGAGAATCATTTTGTACAGCAATTGCCTAGTCTGAAAATTCAGCTCAAGTCTGTCCGGTAAAGCTTTGTATGTCAGCATTTCATTATCATTGGCTTTCCCTGTGGCTCACGTTTACAGCATGGTTGATCTAACATTTCAATCACCATGGCGCTTAAACAATGTCACTGGCATGTTCTGTCAATCATATTGGGTAGCTGTACAAGTCCTGCTGTGTGGTAGGAGCCAAGAAACCAGATAGGCATGATTTTGGGAAAGGGGGGAACTTAAGCCAGAGGAGGGCAGGTTGGAACAACTGTTTGTTTCAGGCATTTGTGTACCAGTATGTCATGGTGTGACGGTGACACACAGGTTATTTAATGTAATGCTGAAGGAGTCAGGCAAGCATGGTTATAGTACTGCGGAACTGCTCTTGGTGTCAGTTCTCTAGCTGGGTAATGGTTGCAGTGCCATAATGGTGGTAATTATTTTGAATATTCTGGGCATCTATGTTATGATGGTTCTCACATATGGTAGAAAGTTGTCCCTCACATAATAGCATTCATTTTCGGTGTATTGTGGCAACCATTGCATGAAGGTGCCCACCTCTAATTACTGCTGCTCCTTGGCATAATCTGAACGTCTTTACATATTATAACTGTCCATGGGCTGATAGTGCCTTTCCATAGATAATGCCTACCCAGGTTTAATGGTAATTATTAGAACATAATGGACAACTTTAGAATGACAGGGTGATAAATTGTTATGCAAGACAGAAGATATCCATGTCTGATGGCAATTACAAATACTCGATGAAAATGGCAAACTGAAATTTGGGTACCGAACTTGTCTATAAAAAAAATTAAAAGCTGATATTTCAGGATAAAAATAAATAGTTTATTTCTTCAAAATAGGTTCTATTTTGGAAATGTATTTTTTTCCATAATGAAATACTAGTATTACATAGTTAAATGTGGTTATTTTCATAAACTGATATTGTAGGAAGTTGGCTCTGTATGCACTATTTCAAAGTAAGGAATAGCATGCACAGAGTCCAAGGGTTCCCCTTAGAGGTAAGATAGTGGCAAAAAGAGATAATACTAATGCTCTATTTTGTGGTAGTGTGGTCGAGCAGTAGGCTTATCAAAGGAGTAGTGTTAAGCATTTGTTGTACATACACACAGGCAATAAATGAGGAACACACACTCAGAGAAAAATCCAGCCAATAGGTTTTGTTATAGAAAAATATCTTTTCTTAGTTTATTTTAAGAACCACAGGTTCAAATTCTACATGTAATATCTCATTTGAAAGGTATTGCAGGTAAGTACTTTAAGAACTTTGAATCATTACATTAGCATGTATACTTTTCACATAAAACACAATAAGCTGTTTTAAAAGTGGACACTTAGTGCAATTTTCACAGTTCCTGGGGAGGTAAGTTTTTGGTTAGTTTTTGTCAGGTAAGTAAATCACTTACAAGTCTCAGGTTTGGGTCCAAAGTAGCCCACCGTTGGGGGTTCAGAGCAACCCCAAAGTTACCACACCAGCAGCTCAGGGCCGGTCAGGTGCAGAGGTCAAAGAGGTGCCCAAAACGCATAGGCTTCAATGGAGAGAAGGGGGTGCCCCGGTTCCGGTCTGCCAGCAGGTAAGTACCCGCGTCTTCGGAGGGCAGACCAGGGGGTTTTTGTAGGGCACCGGGGGGGGACACAAGTTCACACAAGAAGTACATCCTCAGCGGCACTGGGGCGGCCAGGTGCAGTGTAGAAACAAGCGTCGGGTTTTCAATGTAAATCAATGAGAGATCAAGGGATCTCTTCAGCGTTGCAGGCAGGCAAGGGGGGGGCTCCTTGGGGTAGCCACCACCTGGGAAAGGGAGAGGGCCTCCTGGGGGGTTACTCCTGCACAGGAGTTCCGTTCCTTTAGGTGCTGGGGGCTGCGGGTGCAGGGTCTTTTCCAGCCGTCGGGAAATGGAGTTCAGGCAGTCGCGGTCAGGGGGAGCCTCGGGATTCCCTCTGCAGGCGTCGCTGTGGGGGCTCAGGGGGGACAACTTTGGTTACTCACGGACTCGGAGTCGCCGGAGGGTCCTCCCTGAGGTGTTGGTTCTCCACCAGTCGAGTCGGGGTCGCCGGGTGCAGTGTTGCAAGTCTCACGCTTCCTGCGGGGAGTTGCAGGGGTCTTTAAATCTGCTCCTTGAAACAAAGTTGCAGTTCTTTTGGAGAAGTGCCGCTGTCCTCAGGAGTTTCTTGGTGTAGGAAGTTGGCTCTGTATGTGCTATTTCAAAGTAAGGAATAGCATGCACAGAGTCCAAGGGTTCCCCTTAGAGGTAAAATAGTGGTAAAAATAGATAATACTAATGCTCTATTTTGTGGTAGTGTGGTCGAGCAGTAGGCTTATCCAAGGAGTAGTGTTAAGCATTTGTTGTACATACACATAGACAATAAATGAGGTACACACACTCAGAGACAAATCCAGCCAATAGGTTTTTATATATAAAAATATCTTTTCTTAGTTTATTTTAAGAACCACAGGTTCAAATTCTACATGTAATATCTCATTCGAAAGGTATTGCAGGTAAGTACTTTAGGAACTTCAAATCATAAAAATTGCATGTATACTTTTCAAGTTATTCACAAATAGCTGTTTTAAAAGTGGACACTTAGTGCAATTTTCACAGTTCCTAGGGGAGGTAAGTATTTGTTAGGTTAACCAGGTAAGTAAGACACTTACAGGGCTTAGTTCTTGGTCCAAGGTAGCCCACCGTTGGGGGTTCAGAGCCACCCCAAAGTCACCACACCAGCAGCTCAGGGCCGGTCAGGTGCAGAGTTCAAAGTGGTGCCCAAAACACATAGGCTAGAATGGAGAGAAGGGGGTGCCCCGGTTCCGGTCTGCTTGCAGGTAAGTACCCGCGTCTTCGGAGGGCAGACCAGGGGGGTTTGTTAGGGCACCGGGGGGGACACAAGCCCACACAGAAATTTCACCCTCAGCAGCGCGGGGGCGGCCGGGTGCAGTGTAGAAACAAGCGTCGGGTTTGTAATGGAAGTCAATGGGAGATCTAGGGATCTCTTCAGCGCTGCAGGCAGGCAAGGGGGGGGTTCCTCGGGGAAACCTCCACTTGATCAAGGGAGAGGGACTCCTGGGGGTCACTCCTCCAGTGAAAGTCCGGTCCTTCAGGTCCTGGGGGCTGCGGGTGCAGGGTCTCTCCCAGGTGTCGGGACTTAGGATTCAAAGAGTCGCGGTCAGGGGAAGCCTCGGGATTCCCTCTGCAGGCGGCGCTGTGGGGGCTCAGGGGGGACAGGTTTTTGTACTCACAGTCTTAGAGTAGTCCTGGGGTCCCTCCTGAGGTGTTGGATCGCCACCAGCCGAGTCGGGGTCGCCGGGTGCAGTGTTGCAAGTCTCACGCTTCTTGCGGGGAGCTTGCAGGGTTCTTTAAAGCTGCTGGAAACAAAGTTGCAGCTTTTCTTGGAGCAGGTCCGCTGTCCTCGGGAGTTTCTTGTCTTTTCGAAGCAGGGGCAGTCCTCAGAGGATGTCGAGGTCGCTGGTCCCTTTGGAAGGCGTCGCTGGAGCAGGATCTTTGGAAGGCAGGAGACAGGCCGGTGAGTTTCTGGAGCCAAGGCAGTTGTCGTCTTCTGGTCTTCCTCTGCAGGGGTTTTTCAGCTAGGCAGTCCTTCTTCTTGTAGTAGCAGGAATCTAATTGTCTAGGGTTCAGGGTAGCCCTTAAATACTAAATTTAAGGGCGTGTTTAGGTCTGGGGGGTTAGTAGCCAATGGCTACTAGCCCTGAGGGTGGGTACACCCTCTTTGTGCCTCCTCCCAAGGGGAGGGGGTCACAATCCTAACCCTATTGGGGGAATCCTCCATCTGCAAGATGGAGGATTTCTAAAAGTTAGAGTCACTTCAGCTCAGGACACCTTAGGGGCTGTCCTGACTGGCCAGTGACTCCTCCTTGTTGCTTTCTTTGTTCCCTCCAGCCTTGCCGCCAAAAGTGGGGGCCGTGGCCGGAGGGGGCGGGCAACTCCACTAAGCTGGAGTGCCCTGCTGGGCTGTGACAAAGGGGTGAGCCTTTGAGGCTCACCGCCAGGTGTCACAGCTCCTGCCTGGGGGAGGTGTTAGCATCTCCACCCAGTGCAGGCTTTGTTACTGGCCTCAGAGTGACAAAGGCACTCTCCCCATGGGGCCAGCAACATGTCTCTGGTGTGGCAGGCTGCTGGAACTAGTCAGCCTACACAGACAGTCGGTTAAGTTTCAGGGGGCACCTCTAAGGTGCCCTCTGGGGTGTATTTTACAATAAAATGTACACTGGCATCAGTGTGCATTTATTGTGCTGAGAAGTTTGATACCAAACTTCCCAGTTTTCAGTGTAGCCATTATGGGGCTGTGGAGTTCGTGTTTGACAGACTCCCAGACCATATACTCTTATGGCTACCCTGCACTTACAATGTCTAAGGTTTTGCTTAGACACTGTAGGGGTACCATGCTCATGCACTGGTACCCTCACCTATGGTATAGTGCACCCTGCCTTAGGGCTGTAAGGCCTGCTAGAGGGGTGTCTTACCTATACTGCATAGGCAGTGAAAGGCTGGCATGGCACCCTGAGGGGAGTGCCATGTCGACTTACTCGTTTTGTCCTCACTAGCACACACAAGCTGGCAAGCAGTGTGTCTGTGCTGAGTGAGAGGTCTCCAGGGTGGCACAAGACATGCTGCAGCCCTTAGAGACCTTCCTTGGCATCAGGGCCCTTGGTACTAGAAGTACCAGTTACAAGGGACTTATCTGGATGCCAGGGTCTGCCAATTGTGGATACAAAAGTACAGGTTAGGGAAAGAACACTGGTGCTGGGGTCTGGTTAGCAGGCCTCAGCACACTTTCAATTGTAAACATAGCATCAGCAAAGGCAAAAAGTCAGGGGGCAACCATGCCAAGGAGGCATTTCCTTACACTTGGTCTCTTGGAAGCAGGGCAGTCCTCTGAGGATTCAGAGGTCGCTGGTCCTGGAGAAAGCGTCGCTGGAACAGGGTTCTTTAGAAGGCAGGAGACAGGCCGGTAGGACTGGGGCCAAAGCAGTTGGTGTCTTCTTTCTTCTTCTGCAGGGGTTTTCAGCTCAGCAGTCTTCTTCTTCGGTAAGTTGCAGGAATCTAAATTCTTAGGTTCAGGGGAGCCCTTAAATACTAAATTTAAGGGCGTGTTTAGGTCTGGGGGGTTAGTAGCCAATGGCTACTAGCCCTGAGGGTGAGTACACCCTCTTTGTGCCTCCTCCCAAGGGGAGTAGGTCACATCCCTAATCCTATTGGGGGAATCCTCCATCTGCAAGATGGAGGATTTCTAAAAGTTGGAGTCACTTCAGCTCAGGACACCTTGGGGGCTGTCCTGACTGGCCAGTGACTCCTCCTTGTTTTTCTCATTATTTTCTCCGGCCTTGCCGCCAAAAGTGGGGGCCGGGGCCGGAGGGGGCGGGCAACTCCACTAGCTGGAGTGTCCTGCGGTGCTGGCACAAAGGGGTGAGCCTTTGAGGCTCACCGCCAGGTGTGACAGCTCCTGCCTGGGGGAGGTGTTAGCATCTCCACCCAGTGCAGGCTTTGTTACTGGCCTCAGAGTGACAAAGGCACTCTCCCCATGGGGCCAGCATCATGTCTCTAGTGTGGCAGGCTGCTGGAACCAGTCAGCCTACACAGATAGTTGGTTAAGGTTTCAGGGGGCACCTCTAAGGTGCCCTCTGGGGTGTATTTTACAATAAAATGTACACTGGTATTGGTATCAGTGTGCATTTATTGTGCTGAGAAGTTTGATACCAAACTTCCCAGTTTTCAGTGTAGCCATTATGGTGCTGTGGAGTTCGTGTAAAACAGACTCCCAGACCATATACCCTTATGGCTACCCTGCACTTACAATGTCTAAGGTATTGCTTAGACACTGTAGGGGCACAGTGCTCATGCACTGGTGCCCTCACCTATGGTATAGTGCACCCTGCCTTAGGGCTGTAAGGCCTGCTAGAGGGGTGACTTATCTATACCTGCATAGGCAGTGAGAGGCTGGCATGGCACCCTGAGGGGAGTGCCATGTCGACTTACTCGTTTTGTTCTCACCAGCACACACAAGCTGGCAAGCAGGGTGTCTGTGCTGAGTGAGGGGTCTCCAGGGTGGCATAAGATATGCTGCAGCCCTTAGAGACCTTCCTTGGCATCAGGGCCCTTGGTACCAGGGGTACCATTTACAAGGGACTTATCTGGATGCCAGGGTGTGCCAATTGTGGATACAAAAGTACAGGTTTAGGGAAAGAACACTGGTGCTGGGGCCTGGTTAGCAGGCCTTAGCACACTTTCAATTCAAAACATAGTACCAGCAATGGCAAAAAGTCAGGGGGTAACCATGCCAAGGAGGCATTTCCTTACAGATATTGTTTGGGTAAAAAACATTATTGCATTTGCAAATAAGATATTCGCACATGATGTTTGAGAGATAATTACTGCTGCTGACTGAGAACCTAGCCTGTACGTTTGGCTTCATGGCTCATGCGTGCTGTTTGAACCTGTAAACCCCTAATCTGAGCATTATTAGCCATCTTTCATGCTACTGTCAAATTTGCTAGTCTATGAAGTGTGTTGTTTTCCACCTGGTCCCTTTCAAGGAGATTTTCTATCATTACAAATGACTGACAGTTAATTCCTTTGGAATAGAGGATGGAAAAAAGATAAAAAGTGAAATGTGTAAGTTAGGACCATTACTTTGAATACATGATAGTGCTTGAGTAATGGCATTTTCTGAAGTGTGTATGTGTAACCCCCCATGGCTTTTAGGGACATTTTACTGACAGGTGTATTGTTTTCTCAACATTTTCTTTGGGTGGATGAGCACCAATTATCTACTGGGGGCCAGGCATGTTAAGTATGTTTGATAGTGTTAAAATACCTCGGCAGTGCCCCTTCAAAACTTAAAGCACTTCAGCTGGTTTGTGATCAAATACTTTTGTAAAATGCTGAATTTGATACAATTTTCCTAATTTTTTGTTTAAAAAGATCCTCACCCCTTGAACACCATCCCCACAGACGGAAGTCAGAATTACTTTCTTCCCTATCTGAGTGTAATACGGGGAGGGGGTAAGTCACTTTGTCAAATCTTCATTAATCCTTGCTGGAGTGCTGTTGTCTCGTAGGCCATGACCTTGCTACTTGCTGTCCCAGCGTTAGAATGCATGGTGTCAGTGCAGGGTGTAGACAGCAAAAACACCTTAACTTGTTTGAATGAAGCAGCTAATACATTTGGGCTTGGTATCCATGTTTTATTAAAGGGGTACTAAAAAGCAGAAATATAAAAATTCTATTCTCTGATGTACGTACTATTCATGAACTTGGCTGCAACAAGGGGACATACCCTGAGTGGCCCATCTCCTAAGAAGAAGGAAGCAAAATAGCAGCACGTTTCTGTGTACAACTATTTATTTTAATTAAAAGCATTGTACAATATTTTGGTAATGACAGAGGGGCTGAGCCGGAGCCAACCCCCCTCCTCACTCAACATAACACAATTTAAAAGAAATGTATACAAAATAGTTAGGTATGAGTTGGAAATGGGGGCAGCACTACAGCTTTTAGCATGACATATGGATCTATCAAAGTGGGAAAAAGCAGAAAATGATCAATAACTGTACAGCAAAACAGAAGACTGGTGATACAAGTATTATGACGCTGGATGAAATTCTGATGGTATTGGAGTGTTAAACTTCCAAAAGAAATCCTCATTTAAAGGCATTCAACGATGTCAAATCGTCATGATTGAGTATACCTATATGCACCCACAATGCCTCACTGTACATGCATCCGACCTTCCCACACCAAAAAAGCAGTTGTTCCAGGCAAAATACATAAAAAAACTAGCAGAAGCACCTAGGAGAGGAGAGAGACCGGCGTAAGATGATCACAAACAACAGCTGTAAGTCATGGACACATGTCAAGCTTTTACTGAATAAAGATGGAGAACATCAGTCTCCAAAATGCATCTCTCCTAATCGGCACTAAACAACCATCTCCAGCCATCCATGTGAAGCCACTGCTGCCTTCGGTACTGATGATGCTCTTAGAAACCAAATCAAGTTGCTAGAGGACAAATGGGAGGACCTCGAGAACACGCCCAGGAGATATAAGATTTGCACCCATAGTTCGAAGGAGAACGTGTAGGAAAAGCATCTTTGAATTTATTTTGTAAGATCCCCAGACCACCACGGAGTATCAGCCAATAGCACTGCTCAATAACGATGCAAACATTTTTCAAAATTCATGGCCAATAGGCTGACAAGGTAATGCTCCAACGAGGTGAGCTTTGTAAAGGATAGGCAAGGTGGAGGCAATGTAAGACAAGTAGCTCACCTCATAGAAAAGATCTACCACAAAAATCCTCCTGATTTCGGATGCCAAAAAAGAGTTTGATTGGTCCATCGGAGCAATTTGGGGCAGATCTTTAAAAAGGCTTTGATACCAAAATGAGGGGGTTGATTGAGAGGGACCTCACAGTAGAATAAGGGCTAGCGGCCACAAGGTACTGCCGTCTCCTTATGCTGGGATTCATAACCGGATGGTCCCCTGTGCCCTCTATTGTACTATTTGTCAGTGAAGCCTCCGGTAAGCAAGATATGTTCTAACAACTTAATCTACGGGATTACATTTGGAGGAAATAGCATAAACAATGCTTTTTCGCTGTTGAGGTTTTGCTAACAGTGGCAGATATAGAACAGTCACTGCCAGCAGTTATAAAGCTTCAAAGTATCTTTGAGAGATATCGGAGTTAAAATTAACCAGCAAGAGTCTGAAATTCTAAATGTATGCCTCCCTGAGAGCAAAGTGGAGAGGCTTAGCTATATATACCAATTTAGATGGGCGACCTCTTTCTTAAAACATCTGGGACTAAGCCTTGCCAACAAACTAGAAGGATGCTGTCAAACAACTGGCCACATCTGACGAGTCAAGTTAGAAAGGATTTAGCTCACTGGACCCCACTTCATCTTTCACGGATGGGCAGGCTCTATATTGTCTGGGTGAACATATTACTGTACCTACAATACTTGTTGCAGTCCTTTTCCACAGCTATCCTTGAAAAGGAAATATATTTTCTGCATTCATCCAATCACTACTGATAGTCGCTGGAGATGTTTAAAGGAAAAGGACACAACAATACACATTTGTTGGGACTGTCCAATTATAGAAACATTCAGGAGGAAAGTCCTGAGTCACATCAGGAGAGCTTTTTTGGCTGTGGGGTTCCCGCTGTTCTTCAGCTTCTTCTGGCAGAACTTCTCTGACGAGAGTAGATCTTGACCACCAAGCTAGACAAAGCTATACTGTGACAAATGACTGGGAGGTATGCGTGGCAGTCGCTTGCTTATGGGAAAAGAAAGATGCCATAGTACATCTTGCTTGGACTGGGCTTATGGTTTGGCATTGGAGAAACTAGCCCATAATTGTCATAACACTGGCGGAAAGTTTACAAAAATGACGGTGCTCATTGGTATCCTATCAATCCAAGGTGGAGTATCCGTGCACTTTTTTATTTTTTAACTTTTTTTTAAATAAACCGGAGAGGAGGTTGACCGGACTGGAAAAAGGGAATATGCTGGCCTAGTGGTTCCCAACCTGTGGTCCGGGGACCCTTGGGGGTCCGCGAAGCCTTCTCAGGGGGTCCGCGAGAGCCTAGAAAATAAAAAAATATTGACAAATTAGGTCCCCAGCTTCCAGTAATGACTCAGGCGGGGGTCCCCGGATTCCCATGATGATTCAGTGGGGGTCCCTGGGTTCCATTAATGTTAAAGTGGGGGTCCACAGAAATCAAAAGGTTGGGAACCACTGTGCTGGCCTATTTAGGTTTTCGGATTTGAACACACATGTAATATGAATTTACCAGATAAATCGTTTGTAGGGAGGGATGGGAATAGTTGTAAATTCTTTTCCTTTCTTTGGGGTTTGACGATGCACATATTGACTATGCGTTCTCTAAGTCTGTCATGCATATGCCAGTTTTATCACTCAAATCAGTCGACAAAGTTTGCGTTGTTTACAATTTACAAACAAGGATTTGGGCGAAAAAAAGATAACAACAATCAAGTTTTTGAACTGGTTTTGGGTGTGTTTCCCAAATGTCAGGCAAGCTGTAGTGCAGCCATTTACAGATATTCTGACTTGCACCAGTCCTAGGAATTTCGTAAGACACCGTCCTGCCAGGTAATATCCTTTTTTTAATATAGCCTAGTCTTCTTTGTGATATTTACACATTCACGATTAGATGCAAGTGTTCAACATTTTAATGAAGATATGTGGACAAACAGCCATGATTGATTTGGTGGATTTTTATTCAGTTCTGAGATGTAGGAGTTATATCTTAAGATTCACAATAGGACCACCCTGACATTTTGCAGTTAATAAGGTTTAATATTTAAAGTGATTACCAGTAAAGCCCTAATTTTTGTCTTTATGATTTGATTTCTGGCCGTCCTAATGCATTTTTTAATTTTCACCTCTGTCTCCAGTGTTGTTTGTGAAAAACGTGTTTGAAGAGGTGAAGGAGAATGAGCTCTCTCTAGCCACAGATGTCACTGGCAGCCTGGTGCTGCAGAAGCTTCTGGTCTTGGCCCAAAGGCGGCAACTACTGCGCTTCCTGTCCGCCCTCAGCAGGGACTTCTTTTCGGTCTGCTGCCACCGCAGCGGGGCGCACATCATGCAGACCACCCTGCTGCAGTTCCCGAGGCTGCAAGAGCAGGGCCAGCCATCTGAGGAGGAGGAGGAGGAGGAGGAGGCAGAAGAAGAGGAGGCTTCTGAAACTCTGGAGACCCTGATATTGAAGCTGTCTGCTGATGTGAAGGGAAAGTTTCTGGAATACAACCAGGACACACACGGCAGCTTTGTGGTGCGGACTCTGTTTCAGGTCCTGGGGGGTACAATTCTGAGCCAGGAAAGTGCGAAGAAAGGACACCCTGGGCATACAACCTCAAGTAAGCAGACATACCAGTAGTCCCACAACACTGTGGCGTATAGTTAATATTCTAGTTTTTTTGTTGTTGCTTTAAATAGAGCGAACAAAGTCTAAAGGCCTCAGAGCACTTTATAATTGAAATACAAAGAAAATATAACATGAACAAATGTATTTTCATAGCTTAAAGGGATCTATAGTACGAATTTCAATGAGAAACTGGACTGCAGCAGGTAAATCAGAAGGATGTTAATCTATGTTATATGATATATAAAAGAACACTTCGGATAGTTCAGTATTCAAAGATCAAGGGAATAGGTAAGTGTATTTAATTGTAATGGAGACCAAACGTAGGGGGCATATATAGTGTAGTAGGCAGAGGAAGAGAGAGGTTATTTTAAAGAAAAAAGAAAATCGTTCCTTGCCAAATTGATAGTGTGTTCCTGGTTGATGTTGAAAGTTCGCCCTGGCAACAGAAGTCCTTATGCCTGGAACAGAGATATACACGAACTTATGTTTTTATTCCCACGCCACTGAAAGTCAACTTGATGTTTTGAAGCCGGTTTCATTTATATGTTCTTGTGGCAAACATAAGCATCCTTAGTTTCTCAGTATCTCGCACTCCTTCCCATCTCCAACTTTCTCCATCGGACATTGTCCTGCTCAGTGTCTCTTGCTGACTTCTCTGCCACACAGTCTCTAACTCATGGCTTTTCTAGTTGCTTCTGTTATGTGCTAAACTGCTCACCTTTTAAAATATTCTAAAGGATTTGTTTCACTCTCAGGCACTCTTAATTCACACTTATTATCGGTCTCGTTCATTGCATCTGCCTACCTCAATCTTTTTCACAAAGTCCTTCATGCGCTTTCACCTAATTTGTCATTGGATGTCTTTGTTGCACATAATTGCCCTCCCTCTAAATCTTATTTCATGTTCCTTCAGTCACATAGTCTGACATACTCTTCATGGTTTCACTTGCATATTTTACTTTCTGCATTGATTGCCCTTTCTCACTGTCTCAAAGTCTTTTGCAAAACAAATCATGCACTGTTTCTGTTGCCACCCACTCACGCATTATTCTTCCTTCCCTTAGAGAAGAAGCTCAACACGGGTGGCACACAAGCTTCTGACTTTGAAGTTCCTGAAAACTTCATCACAGAACTGCAAGAGTTGAGCAGTTGCTTTAAAGAGAACATTGCAGGTAAGGGTATCCACTGGAGGATTCCAGATCTTTAGTACTTGATATGTCAGGAGAGAACCTTCGACTTAAAGATTTCAGATCTGTAGTGTATTTTATACGATGGAAAAGGCCTGTTCACTGGAAAATTCCAGACATTTAGTCAATTTCAGGCAAGGATTGGAGATTTTAATGTTATTCCATGTCTATAGGACATTGCATGGGACCTCACAGCTGTAACACTCCATATCATTAGCTTATTGTTTGTGTTGTGGGGCGGTAGAGGTAGGGGAGGACCAGGAACGTGGCACCAAGACCTTCTAATGTACTGACACATTTGGTGTACAATTCTGTGCCTTCTTCTGTAACATTTGAAATCTTCTGGGCAATTTCTGACAACAGGGGACAGCGATAGGAACTGCCTCGTCACCCTCCTCTTGTATTTCATGCCTTCCAGTAGTAAGTTCACTGCACCTCCATCAAATTCCCCTCACCTGCCTACTAGACCTGCTCAACATTCAAAAATCACTTCTCCCTTTACGGTGAAGCACAGGAAGAGCACGTCCCCAAGGCCAGCATTCATGCATCATTTTTAACCTACTTATTCAGTCAACAGACAAAAGAAAGAGCGAGCCCTGGCCTCCCAACATCCTGTATCTTCATTCCACCCCTTCCAATCACTGAGGCTACACTAAGATTGCACACTCGCAGCTGTCACTCCTGTACCTTTCCATCCAGTAGAAACAGTGCTCCTTCACAACCAGCTCTTTAAAAGAATTGAAGTTACAGAGATCATTGGTGAACGTGCATGTCACAGGTAGTCCATCTTTAGATGGCAGGCATTTGTACAATGTTAACTGTGGATAACCGGGCAGTACCAATAGAGAAGATTTCGCAAACACACCTTCTCAGTTAAGGAAGGATGCAAAGGCAGCAATGTTGTGAAGAGGTTGGTTTGAAATAATTACTCAGTTGTACCAATGCAGAAGAAAGTCTGATGTGCAAAGGGAGATGTTTCCAAAATCTCAGTCCATGTGAAATTTGTCTTGTGCATTTTTTTGTCAATCTCAGCCCATTTCCTATACACTTTCCTTTGTCAGGCGGTCAGCAATTATTTTCAACAGTTGTGTTCCACTTGCATCTTCTTAAATGACACGTGTGGGGGTAGGTGGAGTGGGAGGGGGTGATTTAATAGGTAGTAAAGTTGTTTTTTCTATTATATAAACAACATTAACAAAGGGCAATGTGCGCTTGTAGTACAGCTCGTTTTCTTTAGTTTCTGGAATGCAGAATATAGATATTTGAACTATACATTGACCTCTAATTCACCCACTTCGGATGTTGTCTTCATTTGCTTTAACAGTGCATAATGAGCACCATTTCAGCATGTCAGTCTAGATAAATGAAAAGCATATAGTTTTCCCAATGAGGGAACTGATTTTGAATTCCAGCCCCAATCTTTGGCTGAAGGGCCCTTTTTGTTGATCTGCTGAGATCAGGGTGACTTCTTTGCTTTAACAAATGAGCTCCATCTTGATATCTGCTGAATTTGTCTGTTATTGCCTATGCTCTGGCTATTGTTGGGTGTTAATCACAGAAGCAAAGTATCATGTTCATCTTCTTCTCCCCAACTTTAGAATTTTATAATTGTGAATTTTTACAACATTCTTCTATTTCATCAGGTACCTGCCATAGACTAAATTGAAAATCTAATCCATTCCCATCAGCAGTGCCATTTGGTTAGCATTTGTGTTGGTAGTCAGTTTAATTGAGGAGAACGCATTTTACTGCATAGCGCCTGACCCAGGTACCATCTTTGTGATGGTCACAAAACAATTTGCACTACAACTGATCACTCATCTTTTACACACAGGCTTTGCAGTATGTTCTCAAGTCACTGACATGCATAGTTTTCTTAGACCCAGAAATTCATTTCTACTCCACTTTATCTTTTTGCCTAAACTACCTTTTGTGTTGTCCCACCTTCTGATCTCTTAATGGACTTATGATTTTATTTTGTAGTCTTCATAACTGGCAAAATTGCTAGCCTGGCCCTTCAAGTGGCCTTGCAGGTTCTTCACCGGAAGCTGCCTGCAGTTTGCTGCATGCTGTGTGATGATGTGATCAGTTACCTGGCATCACGAAACCCATCTGCAGAATGCAGGTACTTGTTTATTTAAATCAGATGTTTATGTAAAGCAGACGAGGTCCCACAGAGCATGAGAGCACTTTTTAGGTGCGTGACAGTGCGGGGAGGAATTGGTGCAAAACAGCATGGGGTACTGATCAGTTGCTTTGGGGCAGCAAGGAATGTGGATCATGTTTGGGATTTGACTGATGATTGACCTCCATGCAACAGGATAATGAGGGGAAGACCAAGGATGAAAAAAGCATGTTTGGGAGAGAAAAGTCTGTAATTTGTGACCCAGTTTTGGAGGATTGTATGTTTGGGTGTGCCAGATTTAAAATATTTATTGTTGCACCTACTCCTTGCTGAATTCATTTGAAAGTGGTTCAAAGTACAAGTCATCCACTGTGATGGCCTCTGTTAACTTTAATCGCTGATTGATCGTCTACCATAATTGATATAAGCGTAGGAAAATTTGCTTGTAAAAATATTTGTTTTTCAATTTTTTTTTAAGTTGAGCAAAAACCTGGGGTGTGGGGAAATGTTGCTTAATGGCAGTTAATATGTAAGAGTAACTTGATGGAGAAACTATGGGTGGCAATATTCAAACCATTTTTTTTAGGATCTGTTACGCTTCATCTTGGTGAAGAAGCTCTATGGCCTTATGACCATCAGGAATGGAGTGCCTGAGAGGGAGAAAGTATAAAGAGCCCCATGATGGACACAGATGTGGGACAACCAAATGTTAGTTTGCAGTTGAACAAGTTGAAGGAAAGCTACTATGAACTGAAAAATAGTGTGAGGGACTCTGGAAGCATTAGAAGGGCTTGGGGGAGGGGGGGGAGAGGTCTAAAGCCCAGGTTTGAAAAGAGCTATGGGCTTGTACAAGGGCGCATTCAGGACGAAATTTAAAAAACAAACCTAACACAATAAATGGTCAATCCCACAGGAAAAAAACGGAATTATGTTGAAAGAAATTAAAAGGATTAAAAACAAATGAGAAAACAGTAGTAAAA
This sequence comes from Pleurodeles waltl, assembly GCF_031143425.1. NCBI lineage: Eukaryota > Metazoa > Chordata > Amphibia > Caudata > Salamandridae > Pleurodeles > Pleurodeles waltl. Next base: position 665,620,630 of record NC_090451.1, read on the forward strand.
TAAACGCAGGAAACTCTGAACGCACACATTCCAGGACACTCTTGTCTATGCTCCAGTTCTGCATTTGTGCTGCAGGGAGCAGACATAATTTCTTGATGACAAGTTTCATACATTGTTGTTATTGTTCATGTTTCTGCTCTATGCATGTGTACCACATCTTGGAACTGAAGCAATGTCGCCCATCCCACAAACCTACCTCAGAGGGTGGGTGGTTTCATCTCTAAGGCACTCACTTTTTAGCCTTTTCCTGGCGGGATTACTTTTCTAACTGTGACAAGTTTATCCATTTGTCCCTTTCAGTTCCTCTCCTTTTATTTGTACTTATTTCTTCTAGCATGTGCAATTCTCCTCAATGTAAAGGAGTAATTTATTTATACTTGCATTGCAGGTAGAATATTGCACTGCAATTTCCTAAGTAGTTCTGCAGATAACACAGTTTAGAAGTTACATATTTTTTAATAGAAAAAAGGGGGCTGTAAAACATAGGATTCAGATTTTCTACAAACACCCAGGGATGTTGTAATGCCACAAAGCAGTGCTGTGATTTCCACTTGGTATACAGGTTAAGAAAGTACTAAGGGCCTGATTACAACTTTGGAGGAGGGTGTTAATCCGTCCCAAATGTGAGGGATATCCTGCCCATCGTATTACGAGTTCCATAGGATATAATGGACTCGTAATACGGCGGGTGGTATATCCGTCACATTTGGGACGGATTAACACCCTCCTCCAAAGTTGTAATCAGGCCCTAAGTGTCCCATTCTGTCAAAGGTTTGGATGCAGAGCAGGGGCGGCCGACGGTGGTATCAGGGACAGAGGGGGGGAGGGGTATGATTTTTTTTTTTTAACTTACCTAAATCATCGCAGCCGCCTCCCTAACCACCGCGCTTCCCCTCCCCTGCAGGCACATGCTCCCAGCCTGCCCTGCAGCCATTCCTGACCCTGCTCAGAGCAGGGTCAGGATTGGGTGGGAGCGCCCAGCCAGGGCACTCCCAGGCAGACTGGGAGCCTGTGCAGGCTCTGCAGCCTAGCAAGTGTGTTGCTGAGCTGGAGAGACCCTACTGCGCATCTGTGTTTGGCCGGCCAGAGGGGGGGGCGGCCAAACATACATGCTCATTTCGGGGGAGTGCTGTGTGCTCCCACTCAGTGCTTGTAAGAGCCCGTGGCCCCACCCCTATAACTAAAAAAGGACAATAAACAAAGTTAATTATCGTTTTAGCAAAAGGTTTTCAGCAGCTGCTGCTGGAGTTGGTGATGCTCCTCCGCCCTAGCAAAGGAGCCATGCCTGATGCAGAGATGTTTTTACATCTTACAAACGGTGATTATAATAATGAGTTTGTTTTTATGAATGGCTTCAAACTTGTCGTGGCTGTGGAGAATGTGGGCCAGGATGTAGTTATTTTAAGTCTGGGTAGTTATGGTGGCTAACATGACCTCTATGAGCTTTGGCTAGCTACTGTGATCTTTATTTGGTAGGATTCTTAAGGTACCCAGAGTTTGTGGGTTCCCCTGGAGAAGACCAAAACATTTGCCAAAATGCAGCTACAATTTATTTTTATTTTTTCAGAAAAAATTGAAAAAGGGGCTGCCGAAGAAAGCATGTGTTTTTTAACCCTGAAAATGGCATCAAAAAAGGGTTTGCAGTGTTAATTTATACTACCTTCCAGTCTCTAGCGCTGGTGATCCTCTGAGATTCTGGCGATAGTCATAGCACCTGATCTCAGTAGCTAGAGCCTGGACATCAGCCCCAGTGGAATAGTCAAGGCAAAACTGCCATGGTCCTCACGTTCATTCAGGCTTGAACCACTGTACACGGCTTAGGCCTGATGTACTTTGAAGGGCTACTGTGGAGGTTTCTACTTACACCAGGTACAGACTTTGGCCCTCTACTGTTGTAAGTGCCCTGTTTTTGTAAATAGAGTTAAAGTTTAACCACTTTCCAAATCTCACTGGCACAACACCCAAAGCATGACCTGTAAATTAGACTCCCTTAGTAGAATCCAATAGGGAAAAACCTCTGAACAAAAATCCAGCTCACTCACTTCAAAACTTGGACTGTATTTTGTCCAAAATGGCAAAAACCTACAATTTCATTTAAACAAAGAACCAGTTTGTTTGATTAATAAAACAAGTTTAACTACATTTAGACAAACTAACTGCACAACAGAAGGAAGCTTTTCAAGACCAGCAAGGGTGGTTTATAGACTTCACAAAGGACGCTTTGTTTGGCAGCTCGCACACTTGAACATGTGTACATATTCTACTTGCATGTACTTGGCGTACTACAGGTGAATTCAGACTTTTGCAACTGAGAGGTCAGAATGGACATGTGTATAAAAATCAGTTTTTAGTCATTGGCGGTCCCCGCCTTAGGGTGATGTGAATATATTGGTTGATCCACGTGTGCACGGATGCCTTCAAGAAACACTACTAATGACTTCCTTTCTCACGCCACTCTAGCCCTCTATCCATATACTTGAAGGACCATACTACAAGCCGGCTTCTGGAGAAGATTATTGAGGTCTCAGGAAAGAAGCAGTTAAAGAAACTGTTCAGGTCTCAGTTCCAGGGGCAGCTGCTAGCTCTCTCTGCCCACTCTATTGCCAACTACACCATCCAGAGACTCATCGCAGCTGTGCCTACCAAGAAACTGGTGAGAGCACAGTGTACTGGTCCACTGGACAGATTTGCCACCAAGAGGAGATTCTATGCTGAGATCAACTACTCCTAGCCTGAGACAGCTGTAAAGTGCAAATGCTAATTTAATTTGCAGCTCTTAATATGTGTGTAAATACCAAATAGTGATGAGTTACAGGTTTGCCATGGTTCCCATTTTAGTTGGGTGTGAATGCCGGTTTTAGTGATTACTTCATCTCTTGATCATACCTCTAAAATGCATCTCTCTCGCAAGATCACTCATGCATTGATAAGTTGCATCTGCATCTACAGACCACGACTGCTTATTTCTCCATGTAAATGTTTGATCTTTTGATCAAGTTGTGATGGCATATTGACTAAGGTTGTTTGGCTATTGACCTGGAATTTTAGTATCCCAATCTGTTAGCAACTCTCGTCTTGATGTGTTTTCTCCAGTTTGCCTCGATCTTCGACGAACTATCTCCTGGAGTCGAGGATGTTATGGCCAAAGGGCACTTGGGAGTTGTCACTGCACTTGTGTCGGCCTGCAGGAAGCATGACTGTCGCCAGGCAGAGATGGTTGCCCGTCTCATGGAGGTATGTGGAAAATAATTTGCAACTGTTCAGTGGCTTTGCAGAAATGTAAAATCATCTGTGTGCCTAGAAATAGGAATATCCTGCACTTTGGACCTTTTCCCTTTCACTCATTGCTTCTTTTGTGACACCAACTCTGCAGTCAAGCGGTCATAGATTGCACTGTTTCTCAGTGTTACAAGTGAAGCATGCACGGCTGCCCAGCCGGATGTGTGTTTTTCCATTTATGTAGGATTGAAGCTTGCACCTTTACAGCATGTACTGCATCTACTCTGCATGTCAAAAGCTGGCCTTGGTGCCTGTTCTGCAGTTCTTCTGTGAGGATTAGTTAAACATCTGTTGCTGTACCTGGTCTTGTGATTGCATCTGCACTAAGCCCTGTGCCATGCAAGTTTTTGTTATTTTGCCCATGCTTTTGATATATGAGCACCTTCGCTGTTGGTACTTAAGTTGTACCACTTGTGTTTGAAAGGAGCCTCGCCGCTTCTAACTGTAGCTTCCGTGCTGGGGTAACGTTTAGTGTTGCTGCTTCTGCTTGCGGTGTATTTTCTTTTTTTTCTCAATGCAAGTCAGTACTGGAAGATCTGCATCTTTATTTTTTACTTTGGTCTCAGTGGCTGGTTTGTGTATACATCTGTGCTTTATTGCTTCTCGGAATTTCTGTTACAGTACTGGGGTCATCGCTGAATGTTTGGTCCTTTTAGCTTGTCCCACACTGTAAGGAAATGCCTCCTTGGCATGGTTGCCCCTTGACTTTTTGCCTTTGCTGATGCTATGTTTACAATTGAAAGTGTGCTGAGGCCTGCTAACCAGGCCCCAGCACCAGTGTTCTTTCCCTAACCTGTACTTTTGTATCCACAATTGGCAGACCCTGGCATCCAGATAAGTCCCTTGTAACTGGTACTTCTAGTACCAAGGGCCCTGATGCCAAGGAAGGTCTCTAAGGGCTGCAGCATGTCTTATGCCACCCTGGAGACCTCTCACTCAGCACAGACACACTGCTTGCCAGCTTGTGTGTGCTAGTGAGGACAAAACGAGTAAGTCGACATGGCACTCCCCTCAGGGTGCCATGCCAGCCTCTCACTGCCTATGCAGTGTAGGTAAGACACCCCTCTAGCAGGCCTTACAGCCCTAAGGCAGGGTGCACTATACCATAGGTGAGGGTACCAGTGCATGAGCATGGTACCCCTACAGTGTCTAAACAAAATCTTAGACATTGTAAGTGCAGGGTAGCCCTAAGAGTATATGGTCTGGGAGTTTGTCAAACACGAACTCCACAGCCCCATAATGGCTACACTGAAAACTGGGAAGTTTGGTATCAAACTTCTCAGCACAATAAATGCACACTGATGCCAGTGTACATTTTATTGTAAAATACACCACAGAGGGCACCTTAGAGGTACCCCCTGAAACTTAACCGACTATCTGTGTAGGCTGACTAGTTTTAGCAGCCTGCCACAAACCGAGACATGTTGCTGGCCCCATGGGGAGAGTGCCTTTGTCACTCTGAGGCCAGTAACAAAGCCTGCACTGGGTGGAGATGCTAACACCTCTCCCAGGCAGGAATTGTCACACCTGGCGGTGAGCCTCAAAGGCTCACCTCCTTTGTGCCAACCCAGCAGGACACTTCAGCTAGTGGAGTTGCCCGCCCCCTCCGGCCAGGCCCCACTTTTGGCGGCAAGGCCGGAGAAAATAATGAGAATAACAAGGAGGAGTCACTGGCCAGTCAGGACAGCCCCTAAGGTGTCCTGAGCTGAGGTGACTCTAACTTTTAGAAATCCTCCATCTTGCAGATGGAGGATTCCCCCAATAGGGTTAGGATTGTGACCCCCTCCCCTTGGGAGGAGGCACAAAGAGGGTGTACCCACCCTCAGGGCTAGTAGCCATTGGCTACTAACCCCCCAGACCTAAACACGCCCTTAAATTTAGTATTTAAGGGCTACCCTGAACCCTAGAAAATTAGATTCCTGCAACTACAAGAAGAAGGACTGCCTAGCTGAAAACCCCTGCAGCGGAAGACCAGAAGACGACAACTGCCTTGGCTCCAGAAACTCACCGGCCTGTCTCCTGCCTTCCAAAGATCCTGCTCCAGCGACGCCTTCCAAAGGGACCAGCGACCTCGACATCCTCTGAGGACTGCCCCTGCTTCGAAAAGACAAGAAACTCCCGAGGACAGCGGACCTGCTCCAAGAAAAGCTGCAACTTTGTTTCCAGCAGCTTTAAAGAACCCTGCAAGCTCCCCGCAAGAAGCGTGAGACTTGCAACACTGCACCCGGCGACCCCGACTCGGCTGGTGGAGAACCGACACCTCAGGAGGGACCCCAGGACTACTCTGATACTGTGAGTACCAAAACCTGTCCCCCCTGAGCCCCCACAGCGCCGCCTGCAGAGGGAATCCCGAGGCTTCCCCTGACCGCGACTCTTTGAACCTAAAGTCCCGACGCCTGGGAGAGACCCTGCACCCGCAGCCCCCAGGACCTGAAGGACCGGACTTTCACTGGAGAAGTGACCCCCAGGAGTCCCTCTCCCTTGCCCAAGTGGAGGTTTCCCCGAGGAATCCCCCCCTTGCCTGCCTGCAGCGCTGAAGAGATCCCGAGATCTCTCATAGACTAACATTGCGAACCCGACGCCTGTTCCTACACTGCACCCGGCCGCCCCCGCGCTGCTGAGGGTGAAATTTCTGTGTGGACTTGTGTCCCCCCCGGTGCCCTACAAAACCCCCCCTGGTCTGCCCTCCGAAAACGCGGGTACTTACCTGCAAGCAGACCGGAACCGGGGCACCCCCTTCTCTCCATTCTAGCCTATGTGTTTTGGGCACCACTTTGAACTCTGCACCTGACCGGCCCTGAGCTGCTGGTGTGGTGACTTTGGGGCTGCTCTGAACCCCCAACGGTGGGCTACCTTGGACCAAGAACTAAGCCCTGTAAGTGTCTTACTTACCTGGTTAATCTAACAAATACTTACCTCCCCTAGGAACTGTGAAAATTGCACTAAGTGTCCACTTTTAAAACAGCTATTTGTGAATAACTTGAAAAGTATACATGCAATTTTGATGATTTGAAGTTCCTAAAGTACTTACCTGCAATACCTTTCGAATGAGATATTACATGTAGAATTTGAACCTGTGGTTCTTAAAATAAACTAAGAAAAGATATTTTTCTATACAAAAACCTATTGGCTGGATTTGTCTCTGAGTGTGTGTACCTCATTTATTGTCTATGTGTATGTACAACAAATGCTTAACACTACTCCTTGGATAAGCCTACTGCTCGACCACACTACCACAAAATAGAGCATTAGTATTATCTCTTTTTACCACTATTTTACCTCTAAGGGGAACCCTTGGACTCTGTGCATGCTATTCCTTACTTTGAAATAGCACATACAGAGCCAACTTCCTACATTGGTGGATCAGCGGTGGGGTACAAGACTTTGCATTTGCTGGACTACTCAGCCAATACCTGATCACACGACAAATTCCAAAATTGTCATTAGAAATTGATTTTTGCAATTTGAAAAGTTTTCTAAATTCTTAAAAGACCTGCTAGGGCCTTGTGTTAGATCCTGTTTAGCATTTCTTTTAGAGTTTAAAAGTTTGTAAAAGTTTGAATTAGATTCTAGAACCAGTTGTAGATTCTTAAAAAGTATTCCAACTTTTAGAAGCAAAATGTCTAGCACAGATGTGACTGTGGTGGAACTCGACACCACACCTTACCTCCATCTTAAGATGAGGGAGCTAAGGTCACTCTGTAAAATAAAGAAAATAACAATGGGCCCCAAACCTACCAAAATACAGCTCCAGGAGCTTTTGGCAGAGTTTGAAAAGGCCAACCCCTCTGAGGGTGGCAACTCAGAGGAAGAGGATAGTGACTTGGAGGACAATTCCCCCCTACCAGTCCTATCTAGGGAGAACAGGGTCCCTCAAACCCTGACTCCAAAAATAATAGTCAGAGATGCTGGTTCCCTCACAGGAGAGACCAACACCTCTGAAATCACTGAGGATAGCCCCAGTGAAGAGGACATCCAGTTAGCCAGGATGGCCAAAAGATTGGCTTTGGAAAGACAGATCCTAGCCATAGAGAGGGAAAGACAAGAGATGGGCCTAGGACCCATCAATGGTGGCAGCAACATAAATAGGGTCAGAGATTCTCCTGACATGTTGAAAATCCCTAAAGGGATTGTAACTAAATATGAAGATGGTGATGACATCACCAAATGGTTCACAGCTTTTGAGAGGGCTTGTGTAACCAGAAAAGTGAACAGATCTCACTGGGGTGCTCTCCTTTGGGAAATGTTCACAGGAAAGTGTAGGGATAGACTCCTCACACTCTCTGGACAAGATGCAGAATCTTATGACCTCATGAAGGGTACCCTGATTGAGGGCTTTGGATTCTCCACTGAGGAGTACAGGATTAGGTTCAGGGGGGCTCAAAAATCCTCGAGCCAGACCTGGGTTGACTTTGTAGACTACTCAGTGAAAACACTAGATGGTTGGATTCAAGGCAGTGGTGTAAGTAATTATGATGGGCTGTACAATTTATTTGTGAAAGAACACCTGTTAAGTAATTGTTTCAATGATAAACTGCATCAGCATCTGGTAGACCTAGGACCAATTTCTCCCCAAGAATTGGGAAAGAAGGCGGACCATTGGGTCAAGACAAGGGTGTCCAAGACTTCAACAGGGGGTGACCAAAAGAAAGGGGTCACAAAGACTCCCCAGGGGAAGGGTGATGAGACAACCAAAACTAAAAATAGTAAAGAGTCTTCTACAGGCCCCCAAAAACCTGCACAGGAGGGTGGGCCCAGAGCCTCTTCACAAAACAATGGGTACAAGGGTAAAAACTTTGATCCCAAGAAGGCCTGGTGTCATAGCTGTAAACAGCATGGACACCAAACTGGAGACAAGGCCTGTCCCAAGAAAGGTTCCACTCCAAACTCCCATCCAGGTAACACTGGTATGGCTAGTCTCCAAGTGGGATCAACAGTGTGCCCAGAGCAAATCAGGGTCCACACTGAAGCTACTCTAGTTTCTGAGGGTGGGGTGGATTTAGCCACACTAGCTGTCTGGCCGCCTAACATGCAAAAATACAGACAGCAACTCTTAATTAATGGGACTAGAATAGAGGGCCTGAGGGATACAGGTGCCAGTGTCACCATGGTGACAGAGAAACTGGTTTCCCCTGGCCAATACCTGACTGGAAAAACTTACACAGTCACCAACGCTGACAATCAGAGAAAAGTACATCCCATGGCAATGGTTACTTTAGAATGGGGAGGGGTCAATGGCCTGAAACAGGTGGTGGTCTCCTCAAATATCCCAGTGGACTGTCTGCTTGGAACTGACCTGGAGTCCTCAGCATGGGCTGAGGTAGAACTAAAAACCCATGCAGCAATGCTGGGTATCCCTGAACTGGTGTGTGTGAAAACAAGAGCACAGTGCAAGGCACAGGGTGAAAAAGTAGAGCTGGAGTCTGGAAAAATGGCCCAGCCTACCAAGAGAACAGGAAAGTCAGTTGGGAAACCAACTGCAACACAGCAAAAGAAAGGGAACCTCTCTTCTCAGGAAGAAGTTCTGCCCTCTGAGGGAACTGAGCCTTTGGAGCTTGAACCTTATCAGGTTGAGCTCTTGGGCCCAGGGGGACCCTCAAGGGAGGAGCTGTGTAAGGGACAAGAAACCTGTCCCTCTCTTGAAGGCCTTAGGCAGCAAGCTGCTGAAGAGTCCAAGGGCAAGAAAACTGGAACCCATAGGGTCTATTGGGAAGATGGACTCCTGTACACTGAGGCCAGAGACCCCAAACCTGGTGCCACTAGGAGAGTGGTAGTGCCTCAGCTGTTCAGAGAGTTCATCCTAACATTGGCCCATGACATTCCCCTTGCTGGACATTTGGGACAAACCAAGACGTGGGAGAGGTTAGTCAACCACTTCTACTGGCCCAATATGTCCAACATGGTTAAGGAGTTTTGCCTCTCCTGCCCCACCTGTCAAGCCAGTGGTAAGACAGGTGGACATCCAAAGGCCCCCCTCATTCCACTTCCAGTGGTGGGGGTTCCCTTTGAAAGAGTGGGTGTGGACATAGTTGGTCCACTAGAACCTCCCACAGCCTCAGGAAATATGTATATCCTGGTAGTAGTGGATCATGCTACCAGGTATCCTGAAGCTATTCCCCTTAGGTCGACTACTGCCCCTGCAGTAGCCAAGGCCCTCATTGGTATCTTTACCAGAGTGGGTTTCCCTAAGGAGGTGGTGTCTGACAGAGGTACCAACTTCATGTCAGCATACCTAAAGCACATGTGGAATGAGTGTGGAGTGACTTATAAATTCACTACCCCATACCATCCACAAACTAATGGCTTGGTTGAGAGATTCAACAAGACATTAAAAGGCATGATCATGGGGCTCCCAGAAAAACTCAAAAGGAGATGGGATGTCCTCTTGCCATGTCTGCTTTTCGCTTACAGAGAGGTGCCACAGAAGGGAGTAGGATTCTCACCCTTTGAACTTCTGTTTGGTCATCCTGTAAGGGGACCACTTGCCCTTGTTAAAGAAGGCTGGGAGAGACCTCTCCATGAGCCTAAACAGGACATAGTGGACTATGTACTTGGCCTTCGCTCTAGAATGGCAGAGTACATGGAAAAGGCAACCAAAAACCTTGAGGCCAGCCAACAGCTCCAGAAGTTTTGGTATGACCAAAAGGCTGCACTGGTTGAGTTCCAACCAGGGCAGAAAGTCTGGGTTCTGGAGCCTGTGGCTCCCAGGGCACTCCAGGACAAATGGAGTGGCCCTTACCCAGTACTAGAAAGGAAGAGTCAGGTCACCTACCTGGTGGACCTGGGCACAAGCAGGAGCCCCAAGAGGGTGATCCATGTGAACCGCCTTAAGCTCTTCCATGACAGGGCTGATGTGAATCTGTTGATGGTAACAGATGAGGATCAGGAGGCAGAGAGTGAACCTCTCCCTGATCTTCTGTCATCAGACCCAAAAGATGGCACAGTAGATGGAGTGATCTACTCAGACACCCTCTCTGGCCAACAGCAAGCTGATTGTAGGAGAGTCCTACAACAGTTTCCTGAACTCTTCTCCTTAACCCCTGGTCAGACACACCTGTGTACCCATGATGTGGACACAGGAGACAGCATGCCTGTCAAGAACAAAATCTTTAGACAGTCTGACCATGTTAAGGAAAGCATCAAGGTGGAAGTCCACAAGATGCTGGAATTGGGAGTGATTGAGCGCTCTGACAGCCCCTGGGCTAGCCCAGTGGTCTTGGTCCCCAAACCTCACACCAAAGATGGAAAGAAAGAGATGAGGTTTTGTGTGGACTACAGAGGGCTCAATTCTGTCACCAAGACAGATGCTCATCCAATTCCAAGAGCTGATGAGCTCATAGACAAATTAGGTGCTGCCAAATTCCTAAGTACCTTTGACTTGACAGCAGGGTACTGGCAAATAAAAATGGCACCTGGAGCAAAAGAGAAAACAGCATTCTCCACACCTGATGGGCATTATCAGTTTACTGTTATGCCCTTTGGTTCAAAGAATGCCCCTGCCACCTTCCAAAGGTTGGTGAATCAAGTCCTTGCTGGCTTGGAGTCCTTTAGCACAGCTTATCTTGATGATATTGCTGTCTTTAGCTCCACCTGGCAGGATCACCTGGTCCACCTGAGGAAGGTTTTGAAGGCTCTGCAATCTGCAGGCCTCTCTATCAAGGCATCCAAATGCCAGATAGGGCAGGGAACTGTGGTTTACTTGGGCCACCTTGTAGGTGGAGGCCAAGTTCAGCCACTCCAACCCAAGATCCAGACTATTCTGGACTGGGTAGCTCCAAAAACCCAGACTCAAGTCAGGGCATTCCTTGGCTTGACTGGGTATTACAGGAGGTTTGTGAAGGGATATGGATCCATTGTGACAGCCCTCACTGAACTCACCTCCAAGAAAATGCCCAAGAAAGTAAACTGGACTGTGGAATGCCAACAGGCCTTTGACACCCTGAAACAGGCAATGTGCTCAGCACCAGTTCTCAAAGCTCCAGATTATTCTAGGCAGTTCATTGTGCAGACTGATGCCTCTGAACATGGGATAGGGGCAGTTTTGTCCCAAACAAATGATGATGGCCTTGACCAGCCTGTTGCTTTCATTAGCAGGAGGTTACTCCCCAGGGAGCAGCGTTGGAGTGCCATTGAGAGGGAGGCCTTTGCTGTGGTTTGGTCCCTGAAGAAGCTGAGACCATACCTCTTTGGGACTCACTTCCTAGTTCAAACTGACCACAGACCTCTCAAATGGCTGATGCAAATGAAAGGTGAAAATCCTAAACTGTTGAGGTGGTCCATCTCCCTACAGGGAATGGACTTTATAGTGGAACACAGACCTGGGACTGCCCATGCCAATGCAGATGGCCTTTCCAGGTTCTTCCACTTAGAAAATGAAGACTCTCTTGGGAAAGGTTAGTCTCATCCTCTTTCGTTTGGGGGGGGGTTGTGTAAGGAAATGCCTCCTTGGCATGGTTGCCCCCTGACTTTTTGCCTTTGCTGATGCTATGTTTACAATTGAAAGTGTGCTGAGGCCTGCTAACCAGGCCCCAGCACCAGTGTTCTTTCCCTAACCTGTACTTTTGTATCCACAATTGGCAGACCCTGGCATCCAGATAAGTCCCTTGTAACTGGTACTTCTAGTACCAAGGGCCCTGATGCCAAGGAAGGTCTCTAAGGGCTGCAGCATGTCTTATGCCACCCTGGAGACCTCTCACTCAGCACAGACACACTGCTTGCCAGCTTGTGTGTGCTAGTGAGGACAAAACGAGTAAGTCGACATGGCACTCCCCTCAGGGTGCCATGCCAGCCTCTCACTGCCTATGCAGTGTAGGTAAGACACCCCTCTAGCAGGCCTTACAGCCCTAAGGCAGGGTGCACTATACCATAGGTGAGGGTACCAGTGCATGAGCATGGTACCCCTACAGTGTCTAAACAAAATCTTAGACATTGTAAGTGCAGGGTAGCCCTAAGAGTATATGGTCTGGGAGTTTGTCAAACACGAACTCCACAGCCCCATAATGGCTACACTGAAAACTGGGAAGTTTGGTATCAAACTTCTCAGCACAATAAATGCACACTGATGCCAGTGTACATTTTATTGTAAAATACACCACAGAGGGCACCTTAGAGGTACCCCCTGAAACTTAACCGACTATCTGTGTAGGCTGACTAGTTTTAGCAGCCTGCCACAAACCGAGACATGTTGCTGGCCCCATGGGGAGAGTGCCTTTGTCACTCTGAGGCCAGTAACAAAGCCTGCACTGGGTGGAGATGCTAACACCTCTCCCAGGCAGGAATTGTCACACCTGGCGGTGAGCCTCAAAGGCTCACCTCCTTTGTGCCAACCCAGCAGGACACTTCAGCTAGTGGAGTTGCCCGCCCCCTCCGGCCAGGCCCCACTTTTGGCGGCAAGGCCGGAGAAAATAATGAGAATAACAAGGAGGAGTCACTGGCCAGTCAGGACAGCCCCTAAGGTGTCCTGAGCTGAGGTGACTCTAACTTTTAGAAATCCTCCATCTTGCAGATGGAGGATTCCCCCAATAGGGTTAGGATTGTGACCCCCTCCCCTTGGGAGGAGGCACAAAGAGGGTGTACCCACCCTCAGGGCTAGTAGCCATTGGCTACTAACCCCCCAGACCTAAACACGCCCTTAAATTTAGTATTTAAGGGCTACCCTGAACCCTAGAAAATTAGATTCCTGCAACTACAAGAAGAAGGACTGCCTAGCTGAAAACCCCTGCAGCGGAAGACCAGAAGACGACAACTGCCTTGGCTCCAGAAACTCACCGGCCTGTCTCCTGCCTTCCAAAGATCCTGCTCCAGCGACGCCTTCCAAAGGGACCAGCGACCTCGACATCCTCTGAGGACTGCCCCTGCTTCGAAAAGACAAGAAACTCCCGAGGACAGCGGACCTGCTCCAAGAAAAGCTGCAACTTTGTTTCCAGCAGCTTTAAAGAACCCTGCAAGCTCCCCGCAAGAAGCGTGAGACTTGCAACACTGCACCCGGCGACCCCGACTCGGCTGGTGGAGAACCGACACCTCAGGAGGGACCCCAGGACTACTCTGATACTGTGAGTACCAAAACCTGTCCCCCCTGAGCCCCCACAGCGCCGCCTGCAGAGGGAATCCCGAGGCTTCCCCTGACCGCGACTCTTTGAACCTAAAGTCCCGACGCCTGGGAGAGACCCTGCACCCGCAGCCCCCAGGACCTGAAGGACCGGACTTTCACTGGAGAAGTGACCCCCAGGAGTCCCTCTCCCTTGCCCAAGTGGAGGTTTCCCCGAGGAATCCCCCCCTTGCCTGCCTGCAGCGCTGAAGAGATCCCGAGATCTCTCATAGACTAACATTGCGAACCCGACGCCTGTTCCTACACTGCACCCGGCCGCCCCCGCGCTGCTGAGGGTGAAATTTCTGTGTGGACTTGTGTCCCCCCCGGTGCCCTACAAAACCCCCCCTGGTCTGCCCTCCGAAAACGCGGGTACTTACCTGCAAGCAGACCGGAACCGGGGCACCCCCTTCTCTCCATTCTAGCCTATGTGTTTTGGGCACCACTTTGAACTCTGCACCTGACCGGCCCTGAGCTGCTGGTGTGGTGACTTTGGGGCTGCTCTGAACCCCCAACGGTGGGCTACCTTGTACCAAGAACTAAGCCCTGTAAGTGTCTTACTTACCTGGTTAATCTAACAAATACTTACCTCCCCTAGGAACTGTGAAAATTGCACTAAGTGTCCACTTTTAAAACAGCTATTTGTGAATAACTTGAAAAGTATACATGCAATTTTGATGATTTGAAGTTCCTAAAGTACTTACCTGCAATACCTTTCGAATGAGATATTACATGTAGAATTTGAACCTGTGGTTCTTAAAATAAACTAAGAAAAGATATTTTTCTATTCAAAAACCTATTGGCTGGATTTGTCTCTGAGTGTGTGTACCTCATTTATTGTCTATGTGTATGTACAACAAATGCTTAACACTACTCCTTGGATAAGCCTACTGCTCGACCACACTACCACAAAATAGAGCATTAGTATTATCTCTTTTTACCACTATTTTACCTCTAAGGGGAACCCTTGGACTCTGTGCATGCTATTCCTTACTTTGAAATAGCACATACAGAGCCAACTTCCTACACACACTGACTCTGTTCCTCTTCATTTTAATCGCCTCAGGCTTTTCACTGCTTGGAGCCAGCCTCCCGCCAGGTTGCCTGTGCGCCGCTCTTCCTCTCACTACTGGCTTATGAAATATATTATGGCCTCAAGGATGAGGACAACATGTTGGAGCACCAGGTGAGATCTGTCTCCTTCTTTTCCTTCCCACCACTTTTTCGAATCTTCAGTGCCCCTTTTTAAATTCCTTGTGTGTAACTCATATTTATAGTGAGGATTGCAGTGTTTGAGTGCTGAGAAATATCTCTGTTGCCCATTCACACAAGGACCAGGCACCATAATTCCAATGTTGTTCCTACTGGTGACTGAATTAATGTGTTTGTTGCTCAACGTAATCCTGCGTGACATCTTGGACATTGCAAAGTGGTTTCGGAATAAACCCACAAAAATTATAATTCTGAGATAAAAGGTGCAGATGATCTATATGCCAAATGTTCTGTCATCGTATGTGGTATGGTATTTGTAGAGAGCTGATTAAAAGAAAAAGGCCCCTTTGATTTATACCTGAAGTCTTACGTCATATAATGCAAACATTGATTTCGCTTTCAAGATCTAAAGCTGCTGTGAAATATTTTTCCTACAACAAGTTATACAATGTTTTGCCAACTCTGGACAGGCAGCTGAGTTGCTCGATGACTGGAAGAGGGCTTGCTGTACAGTTTCCCCTTAATGCTAATGACTTGATACAAAAATAACTTCCTTCAGCTTAATTAAATAGTTTCTCATCAGAATTAATTGGTAAGTGTGCTAATTTCAATCTGCACTTCCAAAACAATGCATTCATGTAAAACTGTGATACGATCATGATAAAAGTGAAATGATCATTTGGAATGGATAGATCTGTTGGGATCTTCAAAATCATCCACATCTAGTCAGATAGTTACATGATGCTTTTAATTCAATCAAATAGCCTCTGTCAAATAGAGCACTCCAATATCGATATTCTAAATATGAGCTTGTTCCTTTAATTTCACATAGCAGTCTCTACAGTTCCAAGCATCAGCTGTCTCCATTTTAGGGAACAGAAATCAAGGAAGCACAAAAAAACTCACCTTAGCACACTACACAAGATTTGCAACTACACTGGAGAATTCACAAATGAGAACAATCACTATCAGAATTAAGGAAAATGGACTTGACCTGTATATATCCTATATTCAAGACAAGATCATTTAGGCATTTTTGTAAATTTTCTTCTAAAAACGTCAAAATTGATTTAGATATGACGATATATACCTTTTTTTTTTTTTTTTTTTTTTTTTTTACAGTGCTTCAGACTAGCACCCTTTATGACTAATCATCTGTACGTAACTGAGAAATGTCCATAAAAAATATGGAAAAAGGAGCCTGGTCATCAGAATATGTGTAATTGCAAAAGTCACAAATGACTCTAAGGCTGGGTTAATTTTGCTTGTGGTTGGAGAGTTGTAATAATATTTGTGCACACCGATTTGGACATTGGATTTGGAGCAGAGGTTCTTAGAGGGATTGTGTCCCTTTAGGTATCAGACATAAACACAAAGGTCTTTGGCATATGATGGGCTCTAAATATTTTTGCTGGTCATAACATTTGTATAATGTACATAATAAACTGATTCATGCTTCATGCAACCTTCTCAGTAGCTCAGTTAAGCTGTTGAGATTGATCAAGCAGTGGGATAGATGAGTGAAGATAATCATGGAGTTATGTCACAAAGTCCTTATTTGTGCAGCTCGGCTTGCCTGTTTAGTGCGATAGCGAGGCCAGTCGATCCGCTACCACAAGTTAAACTGGTGCAATAGGCCACTTAATGAAAGATATATTTTAAGTTGGCCCAAGACATCATTAGACCTTCATACTCCCTTTCTTGTAATGTAGCTTCATTAAACTGGCCTCGCCACTCAGTTTACGGTAGTCATTTTAAGCTAATCATTTATCTCTGTTAAGCCTCTATCATGACTTAGTTAATGAGTTAGGGAGTGAAACCTGTGATACAGCTAAATTAATGAGATCTCATTTACCCCGTCTTTAGCTTGTTAATGGGAGTTCATTTAAGATGGCCACATTGCGCTTGGATAATCCGTTAAATAAGGTAGCTTGCTTCATTGAGGCAGTCGAAGAGTCTGAATAACCATGACCCTTTGCTTGTCTTCTAGGCAGACAGTGACAAATGCCTTGGTGAAGTGAACTTTCATGGCTCCCTTCTGCTGCAGCAGCTCCTGCACTTCAGTGATCCCTCTCCAATCCTTCTCAGCCTGGCTGCTCTGAGTGAGAAGGACTTAGTCACACTGGCCTGCAACCAAGCAGGCAGCCATGTCTTCGATGCCCTGCTCAGTACTGAATCCATCCCAGAGAAGAAGAAGAAGAAAATTCACAGGAAGCTGAAGGTCATTACTACCCTTAAAGACAACTTTCATTACACACAGGTCCTTGGTCGCTTAGACTTGGAGTTTGGTTGTATATTAACCATGATTTGATGCATACTTCTTTCTACAGGGACATTATGTGGAATTAGCGTGCAACAAATATGGCAGTCGCGTTCTAGACAGGATCTGGAATGCTGCTACTCTGGGAGTGAAACAGGAAATGGCCCAGGAACTTGGTATGTGAAATGGATCTGCTTTCCTTTGCCAGCATTTGCTGATCAAGCTCATATCTTCTTTTTAAATTTATTATTTTCCTTCCTTTGCTACTTGCTCGCAGTTAGGTAGCTTTTGGCCCTTGAACTTGTGATTCAGATTAAGAGCCTACTTGTGTCAGACAGGTTACAAACTACCATTCAGTTCCATGTCTTTACAAAAATAGATTATTGCAGTGCACTTTACAAGAATGTACAACATTTTTTAGACAGGCAATACTCAAAATGCTTACTTTTCTGATGTATCTACTGAGCAAAGATAGGAATAGGAAGTTCTCACTGGCTCCCAAGTTCAATGCCATTATAAATTAAAGAGGTCATGTCCTGTACCACTCGACATGTTAAATACTTAAACAAAATGTATTTTATCAACCTCTCCATCATAAGATATTAACTCGCATTTATGAATGCTGAATAGATCTCTCTAAATGTGGGATCCTGGAAAAACTCCAAAAGGAAACCTTGTTGGAGGTTTTGCTGATTAGGTTTAAGTCATTTTTTATGACTTCATTTGTTTTTTATTTTTTCGGGAAGCAGTGTTTCAACCTGGCCCGTGAATGCCCACCTCTACCTCTTATGGTCCTAATTGGTTATCCAGCAGAGACCTTTCTTTCCATTTTTGTTTTTGTTAACTTTCTCATCATTGATCTAATCCTACGTTGCGATTTCTCTGCATCTTTGCCTTGCGGACAGTCACTCTCAACAGGAGTGTCCAGAATAGTAGAACATCCTGAAAAACATTAAGGGGGTCATTCTGACCCTGGCGGTCATGGACCGCGGAAGCACCGCCAACAGGCTGGCGGTGCTTCTGGGGATATTCTGACCGCGGCGGTAAAGCCGCAGTCAGAAAAGGGAAACCGGTATTCCCCTGCCCCAGGGAATCCTCCGCGGCGGCACTGCAGGGGCCCCCTAACAGGGCCCCATAAAGATTTTCAGTGTCTGCTTGGCTTGGCTGCTTGCCACTGCACCATCTCAACTCCGCCGGCTTCATTGTTGAGGGGGTTTTCCCACTGGGCGGGCGGGCGGCCTTTTGGCGGTCGCCCACCGGCCCAGCGGGAAAGCCAGAATGACCCCCGCGGTCTTTTGACCGCGGTGCGGTCATACGGCGGTAACCGCATGGCGGTCAGAATGACCGCCTAAATGTTTATAAAGGTATAAGCCTCAGAGACCAAGAAAACATTACAGAGTCAAAATCACTTTAGCATGTGGTTCTCCGTCTGCAGAAAACCTCCCCCTCAGTGCTGTCAGGAACTGCTTTTGATCCCAGTTTCCGGATTCTCAGAAACAATTGGAGTTATGTCTTTGCTATCATTCCTCTTTGATATTGATATGTTTTGTGTCCAGTCTGTGATGTGGAAGAGCCTGAAACCATAAGAAGAATCACTTTAAGCATTGGATATTAAAGAGAAAGCTAATGCTTCACAACTAGAAATCTGCACTATGGTATAGAATGCGTATAATTTTGAGACCATCAAGGGACATGCCTGTCTTCAACGTTGGGGTGTTTGTCTCAGTCTCTGTTGTGTCCTCTAGAAAAGAGACATCAGTGTCTGAATTCTCCTGGGAAAATGGACTTCAACAGATTCCCCCCCAGAAAAAAACCCTCAAAAATGTAAGTACAGGAGACCCATAAAACTAGACCTCTCTTTGACTCCTTTAAGGGAAATGCCATGAGGAAGATAAAACAGTAACTTTGCACCATGACTGTCAATTCCTATACCAGAGCCTCCAAAAAGACAAAGAACCAGAGAGGAGATACTGAATTGTAATGGTCGTGTGGTCAGTACTCTCCCTCCTCTCCTGTAAAATTATCACAATTAGCAGATATTTTGGTATTTTTTGTAGGTTTTGGTGAAGAAGCCTTTGAAGATGAACATCCCTTTTGAGATGCCACAAACAAGGTCATAGGTCTTTTTTTGAAACACCCAAGTAGCGCCATCATGGCTAGTGATGTTGTGGAACCATTGATCCCATTTACAAGTGATGTTCATGCTTGCTCAAGAAGACTAGATATTCTGAAAGTAGTTGGCGAGCAAGTGTTTGTCTGAAATAGGTCGTTGGTGCACGGAAGATGTTGCGGATTTGTGTGCCTGTGGTTAATACCATAGTGAGAAAATCAATAAGTGATAGGTGGATAAGTGATGGATGGAATCAATCACAGCCACAGATAACTCCTTGGTGGCGCATCCCAGTGAATTATTTTTGGGTTTTTTTCCACCAGGACACCTCAGACAGGAACCAGGCATATGTAAATCAGCGTTGGTCTTCTTCCAGTAGGAACAGTCCAACCCAATCCACAAAGAAAGGTTGCCTCTCAGTGGGAGCACAAGCAACCTTAGGCTTTTCTCAGCCTAATTAGAATGATCAATGAGGTACAGATTGAATCCTGTGGCTCAGTGAGCATTTTGAACACTCCTGGGCATGGTGGTTCTGTAGATAGCGGAGAAATCAGAGAAATAGATAACATGACACATTTGTAATTTATATGTTGATAGATTAACCTAATAATTGTTCAGAGATTAAATGGTGTGATTGACAGTAATTAAATACGTTTATTAAAAATTGAATTTACATTCTGAGGTCATCTTTCACCTTTCCAGCCATGATTAATTACATTTTGATTACTAGTCTCAAGGCACTAAATTTAATTTGTAAGTGGGCACTCTCCTATTTGCTTCGCTGACCTTCAATAATCTTTCCAAACTTGCTTTAACTATTTTAATTTATGATTTTCTTTCTGTTCTAACCTAAAAATGTTTTGTCGTCTTCAGCTGCCAAAGAGAGGGAGCTGCTAAGAGACCCATTCGGGTATCACATAGTCAGAAACTTTGCCCTCACCCACTTTTTGAAACGCCGGAGGGACTGGGATGAGCACCAAGTGGCTGAGAACAAGCGACGGAAAATGTTTGCTGAAATCTTGGAGGACTAAATGGAGCATCTCTAGGTGCCTGTGGCAGGTCCAGGATAGGCCACTAAGCCGTTGCCTGGCTGGTTCAGGTGTAGGGCCCCACAGAGACCATTCCATGTTCAGCAGATTACCTCGAACGGCTGTGGCGCTCATACTATGGCCTTGAACTCTGTTGGTGGGATCAGTATCCCAAAGGAGCTTTAGATAACCTGAAGTTCCTGTAAAAGTCCCCGGTGACTGCTACGTCTGCTCAGAAGCTGTATCATCACTTTGGTTCGTGGGACCCTCGAGCACCGCTAGGTTTTATGTAGACTTACTGGGAGATGAATAAGAAGGACTCTGTCTTCTCCAGGAGACCAGGAAGTGGTCTGCACACTGCATTTGAATGAACATTTTGAGTTCACTAAAGGAGAGGTTGAGTTTTGCCCCGAGCACCTCATCCACATAGACTGTAAAACACTTGTATAAATGTATTCTGTTGTGCATACTTGGTTGCAGCATAGTATACATTGTTTTATAAAATATTTCTTAACCATCACTTCTTTGATTACTGTGTGAATTGATTGGGGCAGGGTAAAGACCTCAACTCGTCCCTCAGTCCCGGATTTTAAGAGTTTATAACTGTTTTTCAGAGCCTCACAATATCTTTTTTACTGTTCACGTAGAGCTACCCTCAAAATGAATTATATAATTAATTAGCCCGTTAATAGGTATTTTTACTCCACTCAGCAGCTCTAATTTTGTTGCTCAGTTGACCCGTATGGGAATTTATGTCTTTGATCTGTAGGCTACATTTAGTTTTGTGCACACCTAACCTACTGATATTTCCTACAGGGTCTGCCCATCTGATCTTGTCAACTTCAAAGAGTGATTCTGCTCTCTAATGCCTCTCATCCGACTGGCACGCACTATCATGCGCAATAGATTTAAAATGACCTAATGGCATACATCAGTTTTTGGAAAGGGTCGGAGTCAACTAGCTTTGGCCAAACTTGCACATTTATGGAATGCAGGGGAGCTCCTCTCCCAAATGAGAACACTCTTTTCAAATTTAACAGAAGGCTGTTTTAGTTAGATGGTGCACAAGAAAGTATACATTCCACATGTTGAGGTACCTACCACAGAGCTCCTGGCATTCTTTTATTCAGGATTTCTCTTCTGAATCATTATACATTTAGAAGTTGTGGGTGTGTGAAATTTATTATGGAATAGATGGCTGTTAATTATTCTAAATGTGCTGTGTAAATTGAAGAACATGTGACTTCGTGATTAAAATGCCCTGGATGGATTAAGCTGTGGATTGTAGATCAAAAAGTTATAATACTGTTTTCTCCACTGGATCCAATTCTGGCAACTTTGGTAGGTCCCCGTCTTACCAAATTCCCTTGTGTAGAAATGTGAACATTTCAAAGGTCTATGATGCTCCATTTGAAGAAAACCTCTTGAAACTTATCATGTTTGCAAAGTGACCTTTACATTAAGTCACACTTAAGCAGACATGAGAAATACAGAATTATTGAAGTAAGTTCCAATTGTTAAAAAAAGGTTTGAGTAACTGAAGTTCTGGTAAATAAGAAAAAGACATGGTGAATTGCAAAGAGTAGAAAAGTGTTTAAGGCTACTATAAAACTTTAGATAATTAGGTGTTGGGACGATCATCCAAGTCCACTGGGGCTGCATCTAGGCTACTGATATGAGACCTCAGAGACAGGCTGACATGTCTAGGAAGGCACACAACTTTTACCCATCTTCAGGAGGGTGACTAGTGCCTCCACTGCCTAGGCTCCATATACACTGATAACGGCAGCAAGACAGATCTAGTCTGGTGGTAGAGGTCTCTTCATCTTCACTTCTGTGAAAGGGACTGCCTACAGGCTGCCCATGGGTTGAGTCTTAGCAACCTTTTGTAAATGTGTTTTTTTGTGTGTTTTTTTTTTTTAATGATTTGGAGCATGCATGAAATGTCTGTGCCATTTCAAGTGTGCGTGGCTTAGATGACTGCAAGCATTGTGAGGCTGTTGCTGTCAATCTCGTCACCACAGTGACCACTTAAATGTTTTTGGCTCCCTAAGACACTTTTTTCTGCACTGTCACCCCATTTCACATAGCAGCATGTCTCATGCCAGAGTGAAAACTCTCTCACTCCATATTCCTACCAGAGACCTGTATTTCCTTGAAACTGGTGCTGTCTGGGGTAATTAGACAGACTACCTGAGCCAGCTGAAAACCTGCTCAGGTGGGCAGCAGAGGCACGTGTCCCAAGCATGAGGTGATGATCAGGCCTTGGTCATGACCTCCAGGATTGGCGCAGCCTCTGAACATTTGAAAGTGGCAGACCGCTGGGTTTGCCTGGCCGACCACCAGAGAAGATGTTGGTCTACTCTACTTTGTTCAGACTTTCCGCTCAATAATCGGTGAGATACAGTACATCAATACAGAGAGAAGACTAAAAATCAAAAGTGGGAGTGTCTCTACCTTAACGCTTGCCTCCCAAACCTAGCTTAATTTTGAGAAAGATCTAGAGCCAAGTGCAGGCCGTGAAAAGGGAGGAATACCTACTTGCCTGCTGAACAGCTGGATTGTCTTTGCCAACATGGATACCTGGTGCACAGCCACCAGAGTCCAGCTTCTGGAAGGACCTTCTTGGAAAAGCCTTGTAGGAAGTTGGCTCTGTATGCACTATTTCAAAGTAAGGAATAGTATGCACAGAGTCCAAGGGTTCCCCTTAGAGGTAAGATAGTGATAATACTAATGCTCTATTTTGTGGGAGTGTGGTCGAGCAGTAGGCTTATCAAAGGCGTAGTGTTAAGCATTTGTTGTACATACACAAGCAATAAATGAGGAACACACACTTAAAGACAATTCCAGGCCAATAGGTTTTTGTATAGAAAAATATATTTTCTTAGTTTATTTTAAGAACCACAGGTTCAAGATTTACATGTAATACTTCAAATGAAAGGTATTGCAGGTAGGTACTTTAGGAACTTTGAATTAGCAAAATAGCATATACAGTTTTCACATAAATCACATATAGCTATTTTAAAACTAGACAGTGCAATTTTCAACAGTTCCTGGGGGGAGTAAGAGTTTGTTAGTTTTTGCAGGTAAGTAAACCACCTACAGGGTTCAAGTTTGGGTCCAAGGTAGCCCACTGTTGGGGGTTCAGAGCAACCCCAAAGTTACCACACCAGCAGCTCAGGGCCGGTCAGGTGCAGAGGTCAAAGTGGTGCCCAAAATGCATAGGCTTCAATGGAGAAGGGGGTGCCCCGGTTCCAGTCTGCCAGCAGGTAAGTACCCGCGTCTTCGGAGGGCAGACCAGGGGGGTTTTGTAGGGCACCGGGGGGGACACAAGTCCACACAGAAAGTACACCCTCAGCAGCACGGGGGCGACCGGGTGCAGTGTGCAACCAAGCGTCGGCTTTGTAATAGGTTTCAATGGGAGACCAAGGGGTCTCTTCAGCGATGCAGGCAAGGGGGGTGCTCCTCGGGGTAGCCACCACCTGGGCAAGGGAGAGGGCCAGATTGCTCAATGACTCCCAATTCCAGCATCTTGTGGACTTCCACTTTGATGCTTTCCTTAACTTGGTCAGACTGTCTGAATATTTTGTTTTTGACAGGCATGCTGTCTCCTGTGTCCACATCATGGGTACACAGGTGTGTCTGACCAGGGGTTAGGGAAAAGAGCTCAGCAAACTGTTGCAGGACCTTCCTACAGTCAGATTGCTGTTGGCCAGAGAGGGTGTCTGAGTAGATCACTCCATCAACTGAACCATCTTTAGGGTCTGAGGAGAGGAGATCAGGGAGAGGTTCACTCTCAGCTTCCTGGTCCTCATCTGTTACCATCAACAGATTCACATCAGCCCTGTCATGGAAGAGCTTAAGGCGGTTCACATGGATCACCCTCTTGGGGGTCCTGCTAGTGCCTAGGTCCACCAGGTAGGTGACCTGACTCTTCTTCTCTAGCACTGGGTTAGGGCCACTCCACCTGTCCTGAAGTGCCCTGGGAGCCACAGGCTCCAAAACCCAGACTTTCTGCCCTGGTTGAAATTCAACCATTGCAGCCTTTTGGTCATACCAAAACTTCTGGAGCTGTTGGCTGGCCTCAAGGTTTTGGTTGCCTTTTCCATGTACTCTGCCATCCTTGAACGTAGGCCAAGTACATAGTCCACTATATCTTGCTTAGGCTCATGAAGAGGTCTCTCCCAGCCTTCTTTCACAAGAGCTAGTGGTCCCCTTACAGGGTGGCCAAACAGAAGTTCAAAGGGGGAAAACCCTACTCCCTTCTGAGGCACCTCTCTGTAAGCGAAAAGCAGACATGGCAAGAGGACATCCCATCTCCTTTTGAGTTTTTCAGGGAGCCCCATGATCATGCCTTTCAATGTTTTGTTGAATCTCTCAACAAGACCATTGGTTTGTGGATGGTATGGTGTGGTGAATTTGTAAGTCACCCCACATTCATTCCACATGTACTTCAGGTATGCTGACATGAAGTTGGTACCTCTGTCAGACACCACCTCCTTAGGAAACCCCACTCTGGTAAAAATACCAGGGGCAGTAGTCGACCTAATGGGAATTGCTTCAGGGTATCTAGTAGCATGATCCAGTACTACTAGTATGTATAGGTTCCCTGAGGCTGTGGGAGGTTCAAGTGGACCCACTATGTCCACACCCACTCTTTCAAAGGGGACCCCCACCACTGGAAGTGGAATGAGGGGGGCCTCTGGGTGTCCACCTGTCTTACCACTGGCTTGATAGGTGGCACAGGAGACACAAAACTCCTTGACCTTCTGGGACATGTTGGGCCAATAGAATTGGTTGACTAGTCTCTCCCACGTCTTGGTTTGTCCCAAATGCCCAGCAAGAGGAATATCATGGGCTAAGATCAGAATGAACTCCCTAAGCTCCTGAGTCACTACCACTCTCCTAGTGGCACCAGGTTTGGGATCTCTTGCCTCAGTGTAAAGGAGTCCATCTTCCCAATAGACCCTATGTGTTCCTGTTTTCTTTCCATTGGACTCTTCAGCAGCTTGCTGCCTAAGGCCTTCAAGAGAGGGACAGGTTTCTTGCCCCTTACACAACTGCTCCCTTGAGCCCCCCTGGGCCTAGGAGCTCAACCTGATAAGGTCCTAACTCCAGAGGCTCAGTTCCCTCAGAGGGCAGAACTTCTTCCTGAGAAGAGAGGTTCTCTTTTTCTTGTTGTGTTGCAACTGGTTCCCCAGTTGTCTTTCCTTTTCTCTTGGTAGGTTGGGCCCTTTTTCCAGGCTCCAACACCACTTTTTCACCCTGAGCCTTGCACTGTGCCCTTGTCTTGACACACACCAGTTCAGAGATACCCAGCATGGCTGCATGGGTTTTCAGTTCTACCTCAGCCCATGCTGAGGACTCCAGGTCATTTCCAAGCAAACAGTCTACAGGGATATTTGAGGAGACCACCACCTGTTTCAGGCCATTGACCCCTCCCCACCCTAAAGTTACCATAGCCATGGGATGTACTTTAGTCTGATTATCAGCGTTGGTGACTGGATAAGTTTGTCCAGCCAGGTATTGACCAGGGGAAACCAGTTTCTCTGTCACCATGGTGACACTGGCACATGTATCCCTCAGGCCTTCTACACTTGTCCCATTAGTTAAGAGCTGCTGTCTGTATTTTTGCATGTTAGGAGGCCAGGCAGCCAGTGTGGCTAAATCCACCCCACCCTCAGAGACTAATGTAGCTTCAGTGTGAACCCTGATTTGCTCTGGGCACACTGTTGATCCCACTTGGAGACTGGCCATTCCAGTGTTAGCTGGAGTGGAGTTAGAAGTGGTACTTTTCTTGGGACAGGCCTTGTCTCCAGTTTGGTGTCCAGGCTGATTACAGCTACGACACCAGGCCTTTTTGGGATCAAAGTGTTTACCCTTGTACCCAAAATTGGTTTGTGAAGAGGCTCTGGGCCCACCCTCCTGTGCAGGTTTTTGGGGGCCTGTAGAAGACTCTTTACTATTTTTCCCTTTGGATCTCTCAACACTCTTCCCCTGGGGAGGCTTTGTGACCCCTTTCTTTTGGTCATCCCCTGTGGAAGTCTTGGTCACCCTAGTCTTGACCCAATGGTCCACCTTCTTTCCCAATTCTTGGGGAGAAATTGGTCCTAGGTCTACCAGATGCTGATGCAGTTTATCATTTGAACAATTACTTAATAGGTGTTCTTTCACAAATAAATTGTACAGCCCATCATAAACATTTACACCACTGCCTTGAATCCAACCATCCAGTGTTTTCACTGAGTAGTCTACAAAATCAACCCAGGTCTGGCTCGAGGATTTTTGAGCCCCCCTGAACCTAATTCTATACTCCTCAGTGGAGAATCCAAAGCCCTCAATCAGGGTAGCCTTGATGAGGTCATAGGATTCTGCATCTTTTCCAGAGAGTGTGAGGAGTCTATCCCTACATTTTCCAGTGAACATTTCCCAAAGGAGAGCACCCCAGTGAGATCTGTTTACTTTTCTGGTTGCACAAGCCCTCTCAAAAGCTGTGAACCATTTGGTGATGTCATCACCATCTTCATATTTAGTTACAATCCCTTTTGGGATTTTCAACATGTCAGGAGAATCTCTGACCCTATTTATGTTGCTGCCACCATGGATGGGACCAAAACCCATCTCTTGTCTTTCCCTCTCTCTATGGCTAGGAGCTGTCTCTCTAAAGCCAATCTTTTGGCCATCCTGGCTAGCAGGAGGTCATCTTCACTGAGGCTATCCTCAGTGATAACAGAGGTGCTGGACCCTCCTGCGAGGGAAACAGCATCTCTGACTAACACAGTTGGAGACAGGGCTTGAGGGGCCCTGATCTCCCTAATTCGGACTGGAGGGGGGGAATTCTCCTCCAAGTCACTAGCTTCATCCTCTCGTAGGTCATCCTCAGAGGGGTTGGCTTTGGCAAACTCTGCCAACAGCTCCTGGAGCTGTAATTTGGAAGGGGTTATGCCAGCTTTAAGATTTTTTAATTTGCAGAGAGACCTTAACTTCCTCATTCTAAGATGGAGGTAAGGTGTGAGGTCGAGTTCCATCACTGCCTCTGCTGCATTAGACATTATGGCCCTCATTCTGACCCTGGCGGATACAATCCGCCAGGGCCAACGGGCGCGGGAGCACCGCCGACAGGCCGGCGGTGCCCCTAAGGGCATTCTGACCGCGGCGCTAACGCCGCGGTCAGACAGGGAAAACTGGCGGTCTCCCGCCAGTTTCCCGCTGCCCTGGGGAATCCTCCATGGCGGCGCAGCATGCTGCGCCGCCATGGGGATTCCGACCCCCTTCCCGCCGGCCTGGCTCTGGCGGTTCTTACCGCCAGAACCTGGCCGGCGGGAACGGGCGTCTTGGGGCCCCTGGGGGCCCCTGCAGTGCCCATGGCATGGGCACTGCAGGGGCCCCCTAACAGGGCCCAACTAGGCTTTTCAGTGTCTGCGATGCAGACACTGAAAAGCGCGACGGGTGCTGCTGCACCCGTCGCACGCCTTCCACTCCGCCGGCTCGATTCCGAGCCGGCTTCCTTGTGGAAGGCGCTTTCCCGCTGGGCCGGCGGCTGATCTGAATCAGATCGCCCGCCGGCCCAGCGGGAAAGTTAAAATACCCCTCGCGGTCTATTGACCGCGGGGCGGTATTCAGGCGGCTTCCGACGGGCGGGCGGCAACCGCCGCCCGCCTAGTTCGGAATGACCACCTATGTTTCTGAAAGTTGGAATACTTTTTAAGAATCTAAAACTATCTCTAGAACTTAATTCAAACTTTCACAAACTTTTAAACTCTAAAAGAAATGCTAACAGTGATTAACACAAGGCCCTAGCAGGACTTTTACAAATTTAGAAAAATAGCTCAAATTGCAAAAATCAGTTTCTAATTACAATTTTTGGAATTTAGTTGTGTGATCAGGTATTGGCTGAGTAGTCCAGCAAATGCAAAGTCTTGTACCCCACCGCTGATCCACCAATGTTGGAAGTTGGCTTTGTATGCACCATTTCAAAGTAAGGAATAGTATGCACAGAGTCCAAGGGTTCCCCTTAGAGGTAAGATAGTGGCAAAAAGAGATAATTCTAATGCTCTATTTTGTGGTAGTGTGGTCGAGCAGTAGGCTTATCAAAGTAGTAGTGTTAAGCATTTGTTGTACTGTACATACACAAGCAATAAATGAGGAACACACACTCAAAGACAATTCCAGGCCAATAGGTTTTTGTATAGAAAAATATCTTTTCTTAGTTTATTTTAAGAACCACAGGTTCAATATTTACATGTAATACTTCAAATGAAAGGTATTGCAGGTCGGTACTTTAGGAACTTTGAATTAGCAAAATAGCATATACAGTTTTCACATAAATCACATATAGCTATTTTAAAACTAGACAGTGCAATTTTCAACAGTTCCTGGGGGTAGTAAGAGTTTTAGTTTTTGCAGGTAAGTAAACCACCTACGGGGTTCAAGTTTGGGTCCAAGGTAGCCCACCGTTGGGGGTTCAGAGCAACCCCAAAGTTACCACTCCAGCAGCTCAGGGCCGGTCAGGTGCAGAGGTCAAAGTGGTGCCCAAAACGCATAGGCTTCAATGGAGAAGGGGGTGCCCCGGTTCCAGTCTGCCAGCAGGTAAGTACCCGCGTCTTCGGAGGGCAGACCAGGGGGGGTTTGTAGGGCACCGGGGAGGACACAAGTCCACACAGAAAGTACTCCCTCAGCAGCACGGGGGCGACCGGGTGCAGTGTGCAACCAAGCGTCGGGTTTGTAATAGGTTTCAATGGGAGACCAAGGGGTCTCTGTAGCGATGCAGGCAAGGGGGGGGGGCTCCTCGGGTAGTCACCACCTGGGCAAGGGAGAGGGCCACCTGGAGGGTCGCTCCTGCACTGGAGGTCGGGTCCTTCAGGCCCTGGGGGCTGCGGGTGCAGTGTCTTTACCAGGTGTCGGATCTTAGAAGCAGGCATTCGCGGTCAGGGGGAGCCTCAGGATTCCCTCTGCAGGCGTCGCTGTGGGGGCTCAGGGGGGGCAACTCTGGCTACTCACGGTCTCGCAGTCGCCGGGGAGTCCTCCCGGAAGTGATTGTTCTCCACAAGTCGAGCCGGGGGCGTCTGGTGCAGAGTGTCAAGTCTCATGCTTCCGGCGGGAAACGCAAGTGGTTTCAAAGTTGCTTCTTTGTAGCAAAGTCGCAGTCTTGGGTGAACAGAGCCACTGTCCTCTGGAGTTCTTGGTCCTTCTAGATGCAGGGCAGTCCTCTGAGGCTTCAGAGGTCGCTGGTCCCTGGGGAGAGCGTCGCTGGAGCAGTGTCTTTAGAAGTGGAAAGACAGGCCGGTAGAGCTGGGGCCAAAACAGTTGGGCCCTCATTCTGACCTTGGCGGTCTTTTCGCAAGACCGCTGAGTTACCGCCGCGGTGAAGACCGCCGACCGCGGCGGTGTGCCGCTGTGCGCATTCTGACCGCTGGGAGCGTTCCGCCGGAAAACCGCCAGCAGCCACACTGGCGGTCGGCGGGAAAGTGGAGACTGGTCAACCTCCACCGCCACGCCAGCAGAACACCGCCCACAGAATTACGACCCACATTTCTGTGTGGCGGTCTTCTGTTGGCGGTCTTCTGTTGGCGGTCACGTCCCTATGGCTCCCGTCGCCTCCCGGAGGACCAACGCACAAGGTAAGTTGATCGTCCGTGAGGGGAGGGGGTGGGGGGGTGTTGTGTGATGTGGGCGTGCATGGGGGTGTGCGTGTGAGTGTGTAGAGGGGGTGTGTGAGTGCGTGTATGCGGGCGGGGGGTGCTGCTGTGTCTATGGGTAATGTGTGCTGTTCGGCAGGTGCGCATGTCGGCATGTATGTGTGCGGGTATGTGTCCCCGTTGTGTATGTGTGTGTAGGGGGTGTGTATATGTGCATGTTGGGGGTGTGTGCATGTCGGGGTACATGTATGTGCATGTCGGGGTGGGGGTGGGGAGGGGGTTCGTACCACCTCTGGGGGGTGGCAGGGGGGTGGAGGGTGTGGGGTGAGGACTCGGGTGGGTAGTGGGGGGTGGGGGAGACCCCTATCAGTGCCAGGGAAGGAATTCCCTGGCCCCGATAGTGCTTACCGCCATGGTTCGCACGGCGGTTCCCGCCCGCAAGAAACCGCGGCGGTAGGCAGGGTCATAATACCCTTGGCGGTCTTGGGACGACCGCCGGGCCGGAGTGCGCAAACTCAAGCCCCGCGGTCATGACCGCCGTGGCGGTCGGAGTGGAGAAGTAGCGGTCGGTCGCGGCGGGGACCGCCGCGGTCAGAATGCCATTTTTAATACCGCCGGTCTGTTCGCGGTCCGACCGCCGTCTCTCCGCCGACCGCCAGGGTCAGAATGAGGGCCTTGGTGTCTCCGTCTTCTCTGCAGGGTTTTTCAGCTGAGCAGTTCTATTCTTAGGTTGCAGGAATCTGAGTTCCTAGGTTCTGGGGAGCCCTTAAATACTAAATTTAAGGGCGTGTTTAGGTCTGGGGGGTTAGTAGCCAATGGCTACTAGCCCTGAGGGTGGGTACACCCTCTTTGTGCCTCCTCAAATCTGCAAGATGGAGGATTTCTAAAAGTCAGAGTCACCTCAGCTCAGGATGCCTTAGGGGCTGTCCTGACTGGCCAGTGACTCCTCCTTGTTTTTCTCATTACCTCCTCCGGCCTTGCCGCCAAAAGTGGGGCCGTGGCCGGAGGGGGCGGGCAACTCCACTAGCTGGAGTGCCCTGTGGTGCTGTAACAAAGGGATTGAGCCTTTGAGGCTCACCGCCAGGTGTTGCAGTTCCTGCAGGGGGAGGTGTGAAGCACCTCCACCCAGTACAGGCTTTGTTACTAGCCACAGAGTGACAAAGGCACTCTCCCCATGTGGCCAGCAACATGTCTGGTGTGTGTCAGGCTGCTAAAACTAGTCAGCCTACACGGATAGTCGGTTAAGGTTTCAGGGGGCACCTCTAAGGTGCCCTCTGGGGTGTATGTTACAATAAAATGTACACTGGCATCAGTGTGCATTTATTGTGCTGAGAAGTTTGATACCAAACTTCACAGTTTTCAGAGTAGCCATTATGGTGCTGTGGAGTTCGTGCATGGCAGACTCCCAGACCATATACTGTTATGGCTACCCTGCACTTAAAATGTCTAAGGTTTTGCTTAGACACTGTAGGGGCATAGTGCTCATGCACTTGTGCCCTCACCTATGGTATAGTGCACCCTGCCTTAGGGCTGTAAGGCCTGCTAGAGGGGTGACTTATCTATACTGCATAGGCAGTGTGAGATTGGCATGGCACCCTAAGGGGAGTGCCATGTCGACTTTTGTCCTCCCTAGCACACACAAGCTGGCAGGCAGTGTGTCTGTGCTGAGTGAGGGGTCCCCAGGGTGGCATAATACATGCTGCAGCCCTTAGAGACCTTCCCTGGCATCAGGGCCCTTGGTACCAGGGTTACCAGTTACAAGGGACTTACCTGGATGCCAGGGTGTGCCAATTGTGGAAACAAAAGTACAAGTTGGGGGAAAGAACACTGGTGCTGGGGCCTGGTTAGCAGGCCTCCGCACACTTTCAAATCAAAACTTAGCATCAGCAAAGGCAAAAACTCAGAAGGTAACCATGCCAAGGAGGCATTTCCTCACAAGCCTCAATAGACTGAACCCACCCAAGGAACTAAACATTGTCCCATGCAGCTGCAACAGTGAACCCAACCCCTGGTTCTAGGGAGCCTTTGCTGTGTTCAACAACGGAAAGGAATGATTTGACGCAGTGCCCTTGGAGTAGTGGAGGCGGGGTTGGACTGCTGTTAGTCTGGGACGGCCAAGGGCTGCCCCCAGAAACACTGGAAGTTGTGAAGTAAATGGGCATGATCCAGAAGGATCCATCTAGATACAGGTGTGGGGAGACCGTGGGACACGGACATGGACAGACGACTCTTTGAGCCCCAAACAGCTGGGGATAAGAAACACTAAGTGGAAGAGATTCGTGGTGGGATGGTTTAATGCGTTTTTTTATTTTTTTATTAAAGATACCAGGAAGGTGGGATTTAGTTTGTATTACAATCATGATGTGGATTGACTGCAGGTTTATACTGTATTACATGCAAAACAAAAAGGGCTATAATTAAAATTAAAAAAAAACAAGAAGGATAATGTGCTCCTTCTGCGCCCGTCCCTTTCAACTCTGTTGCCTGTATTTTCCAGAAGTCCGGTAATGCTTTGAGGACTTGCATCTTCAACCACTGTCCTGGGTCCTGTTTCGTCGGCTGTAGGATGTTATGTGCATGCAGGGTCTCTTTGTAATTCAATTTTTAGCCTTTATAGTTGATTGGGCTGGGGTTCTCTGACAGTGGTGAGAAGCCCAAGTTACTTGGCTCCCGATTCTGGAAAATCTCTAGTGCGACCAAACTTGAGATCTAGGCCCCAAATCCTAAAAGACTCAGAGACACAGTGAGCTGGCATCCCATCCAGCGAATGGTCCCACAAAGTTGGCTAGTGGTTTCTGGATTAGAATTCTGGTGCCTGTAAATATCTAACCCAGGTTACTGAATAGCACGTCATCGTCCCCGCCTGGGAACAGCACCACGGCAACCGTAAAAGACTATTGTACTTACCTTGAAGGATGGGCTCTTCAGTTCTTTTGCAAGTAGATCCATTAGGCATCTTCGAGCATCTCTAAAGGTTGTTGTAAGAGGTGTTTAAAGGTGCCCTATTATCTACATTTTTCAGTGCTAAAACTACAGAAAGTTAGCTTTGTCCTTTGACGTAACCTTGTGAAGCTCCTTCGAGAAGCACACTGTATTTCTTGCCCAAAGACTACAGTACTGTTTCCTGGGCAAGACCGAAAGTTAACATCTAGGATAACCTTGGTCCTTGGCTCAGTGTTAAACAAACCCATATTGCCTAACACTTAGGAGCTATAAATGCTTTCAGATTCTAACTCTGACCCAGAAAATGCTTCATGTTTCAAAACAATTACTGCTATGAACACACCAATAATATTATGCATTAAACTGCAAATAACTACAACATTTCCAGTAGAATTGTAAACTTGAGTCCCTCCTAACGTGGACCCTCTGAAACATAGGCGTGCATACTCCATATACATATCAAAGGGGTACAGGGTCACAATCTCCACACCCACAGTCTATATAGCTAAAAACCTGCAGTGCCCTTATATGGCATATTTCAGCTTATCAGACTTTTTCCAGTAAGCAAAGGTTAGACCCACAGGCCTTATCAGGTCACAATCTAAAATGAAAAGTATTTTCAATACATTTAAAAAATCAATATAATGAGCCTATTGACTTTAACATAAACCTGACCCTGTGATCCCTGCCTTAGAGAGATTTGGCACACTTTTTAAGCTAGCAAAACCGAGCAATGCACAAAATAAACACTCTATAAATCATTATCAATCCAGTACTTTCCCTCTAAAATAAAAAAGGTTTTAATGGACACACAACTGACTACTATAATCAAAGTGACATATTTGTAACATTTTAAGTGCAATAATACATTGTAACTCCTTTTACAGGTGGTTTTACAAATTATCCAGGGTGCAAACTGTGTACACTAAAGAAATATCATGTTGGCAACTAACCCAGTAAATGTAGACTGCTCCCATTATCTGTTAGCTACAATGTGGGAATTTGCACACCAGCAGGCTCTAATTGTAAAAAATAAGTATTAGTTTTACTATTATATCAGTGGGTGGTTTAAAAGGAGATATTGGCGCTTCCTATCAACAACATTTTCAAGTTATACCACAATATAGATTTCATTTTTAGACGTTGCACTTTACAGGGAAAAACACCCCAAATCCCTGCACATCAACAATCACTGATCGTTGATAACACATTATATATAGTAAGGCACACGTCCCACAATTGTCCAATATTACAATCTTCACGGTTTATTTCTGTATTCCTTTTCAAATCAGAATATCAGCCTCTGTTCAGATTCCAGCCACTTGCCAACATGTGTTTCGACTGGGAAATCACCCAGTGACTTCATCAGAGCTGTAAATTAGTATTTCCATATACATCAAGTTGTTGTCCAATTTCCGTTCTTATTTTGTTCTCATTCGCTGAATATTCCGTATTGCTTTTCAACTGCTGGGGAAGGACTGGCTGTTGCATTTACTCAGCTGATGTTGGAGACATATAAGGAACTTAGCATGACCAGAAAGTAGATGTCCTGCTGGAGGCCCAAACATCTGCTCCCTCAGCTGCTGAAGCATACCAAATGGCCTGAGCATCTGTTTCAGTTCCAACTCCTGTGGAAAATAAATAAGACCTTGGCAGTGGTTTTTATAAACTTTGTTTGGAGGTGCCTGCGTAAGAGTGATTTGAAAAGTAAACCATGTCATATATAAACATTGAACTACTGAATTAAGCCATTTTTAGTTTTTTCCTTTTTTTTTCTTTTTTTTTTTTAACGATGCTTTACCATCAAGTGCTGTCAGAACTGACAGCTTGACACTAGCGTACTTGACAACATTTTAAAAGGGGAATGCTGGAGATTTTGAAAAAAAAAAGTGAGGCAGTGCATTTTCCCCACTGACTTAAATAGACGCAGAAGCAGATTTAGGCAGGACAAAGCAAAAGAAAATACATCTTGGACTTCAAAATCAGGAATCTTCCGTCTGAATCAGGTCTGTTTGCATTTTGTTTGCACTAGCATTGTCATAGCAAGATTTATTGACTTTGTCAGTGCTAGGGCTAGACTTCCCTTGTGGCAGTATCTCTGTGTTGGCAGGCATGGTGGTATGAGTTGCAGTTTGCATGCATCTCATTGTTGCAGTAAATTGATCACTGTGCTCTATTAGAAGGATTACAATTTATAAACTGGAAGAAATAACATAATGTCACAGTCAAAAGCAGTAGCCCACTTACAAAAATAAAAATCTGTGAGCTGCATGTACATGATGTGCAGCGTACAAAATAGCCCTCTATGGTAATTTATAAATCTAAACATAGAAGTCGCCGAGAACAGCATTAACTACCAGGATTATTTTACCACTATTAGTATCTCATCAAAACTGGGGCGCACATAAAGATCTCTGCAGTAGGTGTTTTAACCTTGTAAGATATTTAAAAGTGCTGCTCATTGTGACCAATTAAGAATTGTCACGTTTGTCTTTGTTGTCAATTTATTGGAAGCTTTTTTTAAGATAATGTGCAAGTTGACCATACAGACTCCGATTTTCAATGTTGATGTCGCCTCGCGCTGTGACGCGCATTGAAAGTCGGCGCTCTAGCTGTTCGCCGTACCGCTGCAGTTTGAGGGTCGTGTGCGTTAATAGTCCCTCTTCCATATCCACTGCTCTGGCAGACGAGAAGAGTCGATGGCCGAGATCAGCAGCGTGGATTCTCAATCGACAACAGAACAATGGTCTCGCGGAGCTTTCGGAGCCGTTAATCGGAGGCCCGGAGCCCAGACGCGCCATGACTCTGGCGGGGGGCCGCGCCCCTCGTAAAACTGCGGGTAACCGCCTCTCGGGACTGCTGCAGGTCGAGGAAGAGGACGACTTTTACAAGACCACGTACGGTGGCTTCAACGAGGTGAAACCCGGGGCAGAGGAATGGGCGGCCGTGAGGTGGCTGAATGGAGCTTGTGTGTGACAACGTTTCACGGGTTCAGATACAGCTGCGGGGGGAGTACCAAGTCCTGCTCAGGGCGCCTGCTGGGGCACTATTGTTTCGTTGGATTGTCATTTGAGCACACCTTGACACACGTACCATGTAAAAAAAAAAATATATATATAACCTGTCTGTAGTTCATATTTAAAATGATATTCACCAACGTCTACTAACTGTCATTTTTTTTAAACACATGAATTCCGTTTTTTTAACACTTCATTGTTTTTATCGCGGCGTGAAAAGTCTTGTGTTAAACATATATGTATTCGACGCAAAACAAGCCCAGGTGTAGTCTTCATTTGTTAAACGGCACGCCTCTCTTATTTTGCGTATCTCAGTCGTGTATTGGAGTTGCTCTTCACTTTTGTGTGTGTGTGTGTGTGTACACACACACACACACACACACACACAGGTCACAAGTCTTAAAAAAAGAAGGGGGACTAACAAAGTTAGGCAGTATGCCAGTGACATCATGGTGAATAACATCACAGCTTGCCATCATAAGAAGTGATATCACAACCCATGATCTCCCAGAAAATGACATCTCAATAAGTGTCATCAGATCTTAACTCTTCCCACACATTTCGCTGGTCTATCATGAGTATATTTGAGCACATTATGAGACTTAAATTAGATTTTGTGTCTGGTTAGTGTCACAATCATGACACAACCCTGATGCAACAGGTGGGCCTCAATTTATACATTGTTTTTTTAAACTCTGCCACAAAGAAGTTTGCAACAAGGGGAAACGTGGCAGTAAATGCATTTGGCTTAAGTGGTTGCAAATTCTGCAGTTTAAATCATCTTATAGGGTTAAGGCACCTGCTGCTGAGATCCTTGTGTGCCCAGTAAATCCCAGAGAACAATAATGTTAAGATAACTTTGGAGGGTAACATATTGGCTGGAAAGACCCGTATTTTCCCTAAACCCAGTTTTGAATCCAAGTAGTGTGGATGGTTGACGTGTCTCCTGCAAATTATCTGCTGATGACTGATTTTTATTTTATGGCTAAGTGAGTTACAGCTTTCAACACAGACATTCTTTTGTTACTTGCAGTTCATAAATTGTAATCCTTCTGATCTAGCGCAGCAACCTTGAAGGAAATGTGACTGCTACACCTTGTAACCCTCACTGTCTTATGTAGCACATCTTGTACATTGATTTACACATTTATTGAATTTGTCAATGTATAATGTGTACATCTGATATAAAGCGCTGACACCCTGTATTTGGATGATGAGCGGTATAAAGGAAATAAAACAAAATAGTGGTATTTAAATTATTTGTCTAAATGATGGGGCAGACCAACCCATCTGACATTCTAACGGGGGATGCCATATCTCTTATATATAGTGGCTGAACACTGTAAAAAATATACCTCTTTTAAATATTTGGGAAGTGATAACAACACGCTGTGTGTCTTTGTTTCCCCTCCCTTGCATTTGCATCTAGATCTTGATGGCCCATTAAATACAGTCTTTGTTGTGGGCTCAGCAGGAGTCTGAAACATGAGACCCTCGCCGTCTGCATGTTGCTGCCTTAAATAAGAGCAGAAAAGTTGCAGGGGCTGCTGAATGTGTCCTGGTGTTTGAAAATTCCACCGTGACATGTTAACCATATATCAGTGGGGCCCAAGTCTTGCAGGGTGTACGGCGTCCACCGTGTGAAAATAGTGGGTGGGCGATGTGCACCTGCGTGTACCCTTGACTTGTGTGTGTATACTTCATCCAAACTTCCACAAAGAATCAGGAGCACTCAACAGGATCCAAATAGCTTTACGTTTCGGTAGGATTTCCTTTCTTATTGCTGGCATAAAACAAGTCAAGTATCTTTTTGACAATTTTAAATTAGTTCATCTTGATTCTCATTGGTTAATGGTTAATGACTATCAGAAGGGACTAAAATCACATTGCAAGTTAAACACCGGAGCATCCGCCATCACCAAGTGTAATATATGTCGTTGTTAGTATCACTGACAAAGGCCGTATGTTCATGCTAATAATCGTAGTAATTTCACAGTGGATGCAAGCAGAGCACTGTTCTGTTATACGTAACATGCTGTGAAGCATATCGCAGCAGTCCTCTCATAGTCACTTTAACCAATCCAAACAAGACTTGTCTCGTTTCTATCCTTCATCCGGGCGAAATATCCATCTGTTTCCAGCAATTAAAACCTGAGAGCGCTGGTGTGGTAACCATTGCTCAGCCATTTCGTAATGCCTTGATCCTGTGTCAACAAGCATACTGTATACTGGATAAGTGCCGTTTCTGACAATATATATAAGTTCATCCACCAAATCTACAAATTACTGTCAAACACTTTTCAAGACGTGGCACCGGTCCTGGAGAGTGTTTTATGGTAATTTGTGGTTTAACGATGGATTTGTTTGTGTGTGTGTGTGTGTATTTGTATATTTACATGCATACACACACACCAAGTTTGGGGTTTTTCTGTAATCTTGAATGTCACACAAAAAGAATTGCTGGTCCTTAATTTTCGGAACTTATGAAGCAAAACATTTTTGTGACGCTATCAGTATTTTCACCACTTTCTGTTAAATTTAAAATTACCAGGAATTTTTAATGTTGCAGACAAATGCCCTTGCCCAGTCCATCAGCAGGATCAACAGTGCTGTCTGCCAAAATGTTTTACCAAGTTAGTTTACTACCTGAATTCATCACTTGAAACATAACCAGTTAACCTAGTACCTTTTTTTGTTGAAATCTTCGAATTTCAGAAATTGAAAAATGTAGTAAATTTCTAATTACACAGAACTTGCCACAGCCGCAAAATTATGTTTATCCAGTGGTCTTACCCAATATAAATTTATGATGACCTAGAGAGAGGAATTGTTGTCGAGTAAGGTTGCCAGGTGAATCCATGCCATATAGAACTTGTGTTCGAGTCCTGTGCTTTTCTTGAAAAAAAGAAATCCTTATTTTGAGGGGTCTTAGCTTAATACGATTATCTAAAACAAATCAGGATCACTGCTCCCGGAATGAACAGAGTTGTTAAATGAAAATCCAAGGATGTGTCACTGAGGCTTGGTGACAAGGATTCACCCAGTTAGCTTATCTTTTAGAAGCCCACTACACACCTCCAATAAATGTTGTACATATTCCATCTAAACCCACCGAAATTCCCACGTCCACATAACCCATCAAAATGATTTTTTAGCAGATGAATACTTCCTGATAATGAGCACCTGTCACCCTAATTATTGAGCAATAAAAACATATTAGTGTCGCACCCTGGTATTCAACCTCTTCCTTTGTTTGGAAATGCTTTGTGAGCCCTAAAACCAAAAATTTCAACTCATGTCAGTGCTCTTGATGTGGTAGAAAAACAGTTAGACCAGTGGATGGTTCTGAGTAGTTCCTTGGATTGATCACTTACCATTCTGAAAATGTGACCCTGATTTGTCAAAATGGTCACAAGGAAACCATACAATTCGATGTGATCGCACCTATTTTCGGAGCAATCCTGGGAGTACCATGGTTGCAGCTACATAATCCACAAATTGATTGGTCAAACAGAATAGAAACTACTGACTCTAGGTATTGCTTGCAACGTTGTTATCAAGAACCCTCTAATTGGGTCATCTGTTTAACCTGTGCTACACTTAGTGAACAAACACTTGAAAAACTCCTGAAGCATATTTTAAGTACTAAGATGTCTTTGACAAAATCCAGGCTACCACTTTGCAGCAACTTCAGAGTTTCGATTATAGGATAGAGCTCATCCCCGGAGCAGACTTGCCTAGTCATCGCATATGTACTTTAACCGAGCCACAAATCAAGCATGTAAAAGAGTACTTGGATGGCCTCTTGTCACGTGGGTTAATTCATCATTCCCGTTATCCGATCTTATCCCTGCTCTTCTTTGTCCGAAAGAAGAATGATGAGTTGCGTGCCTGCATAGACACCAGCGCTTTGAATAAAGTAACAAATAACAACGACTATCCACTTCCCCTCATATCTGTCCTTTTCGATCAAAAATATAAAGCTCAACCATATTTACTAAGTTAAATCTGCGAGGGCCTACCATTTAATCGGTGTCGTTGGAGGAGACAGAAAGATGGAAGACAACATTTAGGACCAAGTATGGACTGTTTGAGTATTGTCATGCCATTCAGACTCTGCAACACTTCAGCAGCATTTCAGTATTTTATTAATGAGGTCTCTGTGATTTTCTCTATTTTTGTTATTGTTTATATCAATGCTATTTTGGTCTAATTGCAGTCAGAACAAACACACATAACACACTTCAAGGCAGTTCTACGGAAACTATGTGAATATTGGTTATTCGCCAAGTTGGCTAAATGTGTGGACCTTTTGGGGGTTCAACATCACCCCCACTGCCATTCAGATGGACACTAGGAAAGTGGAGGCAATCCTAAACTAGCCCAAACCTACCACTATTCAGGAGGTATGATCCTCTCTTGGGTTTGCAAACTTCTGTTGGCATCTCTTCACTCATTTCTCCATTATTGTTACTCCAGTAACCAGATTCAGATACCCAGATCCACAGTCCCAGTGTTACAACCCCTGGATTCAACCATACTTTGTTGAAGCTGATGACTCCCAGTTAGCTGTTGGTGGGGTATTGTCTCAAAGAAATGCAAAGACTGATCACATGTATCCACTTGCCACCCCCCACCCCCACCCAAAAAACATGGTTTGCTGGGAGAACAAAATTATACAGTTGCAGAATGGGAATTATTAACTATCAAATTGGCATTCCAGGAATGTAGGCATTACTCGCTAGGTGCCAGACATGTTATTACAATATACTCTTACCATAAATATCTTCAATTATTTAGAATAGCAAAGGTGTCCATTTCCTGTCAGATGTGGTGGGTTTTAATATTTAGTGAATACAGTTTCATTATCACCTACCACCCTGGAACCAAACAAGCCAAGTCCAATGCCTTTCCTGCTTACTCGAACCCTGTGCTCAAAACATAATGCATAGAGAAGAAAAGTTAATACTGCCACAACACAAGATCATACGTAGTTGTGTACCTGACAATTTTCTTTGTCAGATAAGAGGCTCTCCAGGGCCTTAATGCACAGATCTGGGAACAGGAACCAACACGCTCCGTTCTTGACTGATATTTCTACCATGGAAAACAACTGTTTGTCCCAAATCCTGAGTTAAGCCACAAGGCATTGCATTGGTGTTATTCCTTACCTTTAGCGGGTCATCCAGGTGAAACTAATACAAAAAAACTGTCAGCACTGGTTTGGTGGGACACCTTAACAAAACACATAAAAACCTTTATGCAAAGCTGTCCTATATGTGCCCAAACTAAGGTATTTCTTACCCCAGGTCATGGCTTCCGCATCCACTACCTGTACCTCCTTCCCCTTGGTACACAATGAGAAGGGATTTTGTTAGACACCCCCCTTGTAAACCGATCCACTACCATGCTAGTGGTTGTTAATCTCCTAAAATGGGGCACTTGATACCACTAAGAAAGCTCGCTACTTCTGCACAGTTGGTCTTCATCCAACATATAATGCAGTTACAAGGCTTACCCGCTGTTATAATTTTGGATCCCAAAACCCAATTTATCTCCAAGTTTTGGCAAGTCTGTACATCTTTGTTCATAGATGATTGTTATTTGCACATCACACACAGCCCAGTGGACCAATGAAACACGCTTATCAAGCAGTGGAGTAGCATCCCCGATGTCTGACTACCTGTAAAGCTGATTGGGAGTAAGCATTACCCCTGGCAGAGTTCACTCACAATAATAACACTCATTAAGCCATTGGAGTTTTGCCTTTTTATTTTAATTTTGAATATCACCCATGCTCCTTGCCTGTTGCCCTGTTCGATGGGGCCAAGGGTATTTCAACGATAAAAACTCACTATGAACATTTGACTATGATGTGGGCCGCTTCTAAAATGGATCTCTAGGAAATTGCAAGCTTGACACTGTAGGGGTTTAACACCAGCCAACTTAGAAAAGATATCAGGTGTGGCTGCCCACCCAAAATCAACGCCTTGCACGACCTTGCAAACACCAGCCTGGATATGTACAGGATAGGTAAGGTCATCAACCCAGTGGTGTTGAAGTTGGACCTCCCCGATGACTTTCCTGTCCATCCTTTATTCCATACCTCACTCCTGAAACCCTTCAAGTCCACCACCTGACATGCTTCACCTCCTCGACCAGTTGTTACTGGGGGACATGTGGAGTGTGAGGTCAAGGACATCCTGGATTTCAAGCATCTAAAGGGGGCTTTTCTGTCTCGTAAAATGGGCTGGGTGCTACCCAGAAGACAGGTCCTGGGAGCTTGCTACTAACATTCACACTCCACACCCCTTTACCAATTCCATGCTTGTCACCCTAACAAGTAGACATCTGTCAGTCGATCTTTGGGTGGGGGCAGTGTTGCGCCCCAGTCATCATCCTCTACCTTGTATGCAGTTTATGGAATGTGGGCTGCTGGTTATTG
This sequence comes from Pleurodeles waltl, assembly GCF_031143425.1. Taxonomy (NCBI): domain Eukaryota; kingdom Metazoa; phylum Chordata; class Amphibia; order Caudata; family Salamandridae; genus Pleurodeles; species Pleurodeles waltl. Next base: position 665,662,649 of record NC_090451.1, read on the forward strand.
GCATGGCACCAGCGCCAACACCCCTGGGATGGCTCCCTGATGTTCCCAATCTATCTCCCTGTGCTCTCTGAGGTAGAGTCGGTATTGACTGCCTAGACCATGCCCTTCTGGCACTCAGGCCTGCTCTGTCGTGGCAAATTTGACACCTCCCTGGCTAATAGCTGATATACATGTTGAACCCTTCTGTTTCTCTGACCCTTAGATTTGATTCCACCTCGCCTTTCCCGAGTTGCAGGCCACCTTCCATATGAAAACCCCAAGGCCGAAGTTTCAAGCCGTCCAATTCGTGGAAGACTTGGCGGCCATCTTGGGAGCAGTACTAGAACTGTCAGGCACTGTTTGTCCAGTCTGTGCTTGGCTTTGAATTATTTCCTACAGAAAGAACTCTTTGCCCAGCTCCCGCTTACCTGCATTGACTTCCGGATTCCAGCAGCCAGGTTTTTGCTCTCTGTTGCTCCTGTAAGAAGAGACAAGAATGAAGTTTTGACTACGTGTAAAAAGCGCAACAATGGCCAATTGTACTGAACCCTTAGGTCCAGATTGACTTTGCATCATTTATAAGCAGTTGCCTGATACTCTGCAACACCGGTTTTGGAATTTTGAAAGTATAAGTGGCATTATAATCCCGCAAACTTTGTTTTGGATACTTCTTCTTAAGTAATAAAACTTCCTACATCATAAGTGTTATTATCTTAAGGCGAACTTTGTGTGGAAGAGAAGCAAAAGGAGAAGCGCGGGAAGAGAAAAGCCTATGCCTCAGTAGCTATTGTGCAACCACGTCCAGAATTGAGAGGTCCTTTCGTTTTTGACAATGCTTGCAGCAAGGGGTTCCCCGAGAATTCAGGATCAGACAACCCCAGGATACATACCCTAGGCTGAGGCGAAAGATCTCCTGTCTTGTACCCCAAACCCCCCTTTTCTTTGGGCTTACCTGACAAGTACTTGTTCTGGCAGTAAGTGTTGAGGGGTCATCTCGGAGGGCTTAGATGAGCTCTCTTCGCATGTGCAGAGGCCAGAGTTAGCAGGCGAGTGGAGTATTCCAAATGACACCATAACCTACTACAAATAACCTCCACTGTGCCACCAAGCTTAGCCAACTTGGGGAAAATAACACTGTATCCAGTCAAAACCAATACAGAACGACCAGATCATCCCAGTAAAATGCAATAGACATCCCCACAAGCTTTAGCCAACAAAAACATATTTCAAATTGACCTCCACCAGCTACGGTCGTACGAAAGAGCATTGCATATTTGATTCTAGTGACCCTAGGTCACTTTGAAGAGGGAGAACGAGTGACTCAAGAACTGCCTTGGGTATGTGCAACCCATCCACTAATCAGAGACTAGCCTCAGTATGACCAAGATAAACATTGTTGGTGGCAGCCTTGAGAGACCTTTTGGGTGTTATGATCCTCCATACTCTCTGTTAAGCTGCATTTCCATGTTAGTAGCAACATGCACAGAAAGATTGACTTATGAGACCAGTGATAATTTGTAGATTTTGGCCTGCATAATGTTTATTTCACTGTCTAATGGCGGTTTCTTGTAGTTCGCTGAAGGTGCTGTAAAAAGATTGACCGAACTGTGTAGTTTTATTAAATAAAGTGTATTGAAAGTTCTGACTCGATATCTGCCAACTGAAACAATTTAAACATTGCTTTCCAGATTGGTAGAAAAACACTGTTGAAAATGCAGAATTGGTTCTATAAAAGTTTAGTTCAAGGGTAGATAAAGCAAAATACAAAATCCATTAGAAATCTGAAAGGACTTCAAGAAGGCATCTCAGCGCTAAACCTGTATGTAGAGAGAAAACCAGTGGTGGACCGTACTGGAAGTTTTATACATATATTATGCTCTCTTACAATTGTATAGCATGCTTTTGCCATTGCTGCCGCTTTGTAGCACTGATGAACCGAGTATTATGCTCTGAATGTTGTCTTTCCTGCAGACTGGAGTCTCTGAGTGTTTCCTACCACTTTCCACATCTCCCAGCATTATCTCTGGCCTGTGTCTTCCATTTTTTAATGTTTTAACATTAAAAACATGACTGTGTGTCCATGTCTCCCGGATATTCCCTGTTTCTTTGCGTGTATTTAATCCAACCTGCTGACATGTATGAAGTTGGGTGATCACCCCCTTCCAATTACTGTATACTGCCAGTGCAGAACCTCTTGGATTGTTAAAGGGGCTTTTGTGCAGTCTCTTTACCCAGAGATTGACAGATTATAAAATGGGACATACGACACTGTTCTAAACTGCCAAAACGTTTACTCCCACAGCTCTATAAATCTAGATTAACATTGAGAATGCCACAATAATTTGTCTATTTTTGTCTGATAAGATGAATAAAGGCACATTTTCCTAAAATACATTTTAGCTACAAAGAAAGTACAGATAAATAAATAACCTCGATTTTAAAGCATAATCATGTTTTACAATGTTTTTCTCACTTAAAAATATTTCCCTCATGGATGATTAACTTTTTACTTCCAAAAATATGAAGTTAATTCTCCCCATGTAAAGGGCTGCCTAGAGCCCTGATGCTGAGAAACAAAGATTTGAGAAGTTCATGAAAGGGATTCTTTTAGCAGGAATCTCTACCTTTTATAAAAGACGGAATCGAAATGATCGTCTCCTAATGATAGAGAAGAGTTGTACTGGCAGGTCTGTTCCATGAGAGGGCAGGTGATTGGACACGTGTGGAGCTCTCTCTCAAAAAGTAGAATAAAAGTTAGTTGCAGATTTAAGTCTGTCATACTCATAAGGGTAGGGGGGTAAAAATGGTGGACCAGAACGGATGACATTGATGACCTTAGGCTTTGTTAACCTACTGTTTGTATGGTATGCAACATTAGACACGAAATATAGTTATTCTAGCACGTTTGTGTTTTTAACTAAAACTTATTGGAGTAGCAGCTATAATCGGTGTACTTCCAACTTGTGTATATTTATCACAATTACAGTTTATTTTTGCATTCTTCTATGTAAATGTTATGCATAGATCTGTAGGTTCAGTATTTCCTTGATATGTCCATTGAAGAGTAGGCCTATACAGTGGTAGAGCTATTGAGGCTAGTAGTAGTTTTAAATTGACAGAATGTTAAATAAAGATTAAGCTTAAAAAGAGAGGCATAGCAACATCCATAAAGATGTTTAGACATGAGTGAGTTTCTTGAGTGCATGTGAGAATGACAGATTTTTATTTTTTGATACGCTATCGTCAAGAAGGACTTCACATAGAATTTACTGTAAGTTCCATTTCAAATGAGCAAGGAGGTAACGTTCGACAGTGCACTTTCCCTAGCACAATACAGACCTCGGAGACTAAAACCTTGAAAAATTAGTGATTTTGTCTTGAAATCATTTGAAATGATTAATGAAGAATACTCACAAGAACACATTACACAAAGACCTACGAACAAAAATAAAACTCACATCATTGCGAAAGAACGCTGCGGAGTATACAAATAGCTGAAATATACTAGACAAATGCTGAAAACATCTCAATTTGGCAAAGCCTTCGACAAAGAAAGATTACATCATATATGTTCATGTCACAATTGTGACCAAACGCAAAGGTCTTGTGTGTCTGACCAGCAAATGATAGTTGAGTATGAAGTTGTCGTCAGCACCAGTACATCGGGATGATTACACTTACTTAGCCTTTCAGAGCACACACTGGAGTGTAGGAGTGTGTTTTCAAATTTCTTTTTTTTTTTTTTTTTTTTTTTTTTTTTAATAGTTCCCGACTTTCGCTCTTTCATTAAAGTCCCTGCATGGGTGTGACAAAGGGCCTTTTCAGTTTTATGATTGCTTCTGTTGATTAATGGAGACTGCTTGACCTTATTGTATCTGAGTTTGTTGCATTTTCTTGTCTTTGAAGGAGTGAGCTTGTAGAACTTTGCTGCTTTCTTTGTTTGGCAATTTCATTAAAACATCATTGTACAATATAATGTATACAAAGTCCCGTCTATAGTTTTTGAGAGATGTATAAAAAACAGCTGCACACAGTGGTAAACACTTTAATCTGCACACAAAGAACCCTTTCTTTGGTGTGCTTTTGTTACTTTTGTGTAATATTTTTCAGTAGTATTGCAGTGTTTTATATGTATAGATATCTTAACCAGAACGACAGTAGTATGTAGAAGTAATGATATATAGTGGAACCGGGTTCGTTGATGGAAATGAACTCTATAACATGGTCATGTCTTCAATTGGCAGAGTTTCAAAAGAAGCCATCAAGATCCCTCATTCAAAAGACACAAAATAGCTTACATGAGATTCTATTAGGTACATAATGACAAAGGGGACTCCGGGCTGATTCCAAAATGACCTTATTTGCCAAAAAGTGCATTTGTTTTAATAATTTTGTGGATTTCAAAGCAAAGTCTGCGGACTTTCAATTTTGAACACTTGAGGACTTTAACTTATGTGTCTAATTCCTTATAACACACACCAGAACACCTCATTGGGCCATCAAAGCTGGAAATGCAAGCACCATATGTTTATATTGGAAAACTGTCAAGGTAAAACAATACTCATTGTCTTCTAATAACGTTTAGGTAATTTATCAGGACAAGTGTCCTGATGGTATAAATATCAGTAACCATGACAAATCTCAGTAGTTCTTGGAGGACCAGCGATAACTGTACTCATTTCATAAGTGTGTGTCTGTAATTCTTAATCTCGGTGTGCACTGGAATGCTGTATTGTAGATGTTTATTCACAGCCTTCTGCGCATTAAACTTTCTCTGTCCCCTGTCAGGAGTCTGGCGATGACGAGTACAAAGGAGAACATTCGGATAGTGAGGATGAGGTGGATTCCGATTTCGACATTGACGAGGGTGATGATCCGACTAGTGATCAAGATGATGATGAGCCAAAAAGAAAGCGTCGTGTTGTCACCAAGGCATACAGGGTAAGGCATAGTTTGCTTTTGACATACACAATTACCATGCATTTCTTTGTTCTCGCAGTAGACTATCATGGACTTCCTTTGTTGGTATTGCTCTAAATATTTGAAATCATTATAATGTATGTTCTCTTCAATAATGGGCTTTCTAGGCTAACACAAATAAAATAAAGATCACAGCATCTAAAAACGTGTATCAGATGGCAGCGTTCTGCCTTACAGACAAGTGCAGATAGAGTGTGCATATGATTCTTGATGAGGGTTACTGTTTGGACTTTGTGCTATCACACTCCATGTACCTACTTCAGCTGTAGTGTGGCACAGACCTACGTTCTTCACATATTGCTTGATCTCTGCATCTAACAGTTTAAAATGATTGAAGTTGCCCTTGTACTCAGCGTTTGGAAGAGTTCTCCAGATGATCATTGCTTTGAATTAGAAGCATTAACAGAAGCTGTAAATATAATATCTTGGACATATTTCTTCAGTGGACCTTTAGCAAGAAAATATGTTCCCACCTTAGCCTCTGAGATTTCCTAAGCACCCCATTCTGTATCATCAGTTGATGTGTGGACATGATCTCAACCATCAGCAGTTAGAATTTGATCTCATGACATGATCCACACTATTTTGCCTGCATTATAATCTTAAGAAAAATGACCCCTTTATGTATACTTCGAATTGTAGTGTGTATGCTACTGGTTGCCTTTGCTATGTTCACCTGGAGCAAGATGCCCTCAGACTCTTTTTCTTTTTTATTTCTTCACCTTTTGGGCGCATGATCTATCTCCATTTACCTCTTGCTCCTTGGTAATCAACTTCTGTGTCCCTACCCCCTCATGGCACCTAATTGTCTGCATGGTTGCGGTTTAGACATGGTCAACTTTCTAACCCAGTTTTCAGATCCTATTTACTGTGTTATTTGATAGCAATACACAACTCTATAAATTAAACAGACAGTTATTTCCTTTGTACAGAAGAGGAATGCTTTCAGGTCAGAATGTGCAGTTTCGTCTGCATTCAGGAACTGTAGACACTTGTGTCTAATGTAACGACTGAGGACTGTGGCAGAGCATTCTATTTTCAATTGTTTTGTAATTAGTATATCTTCAGTCCCCAGACCTGGCTCCTGGAACGGGAAGGCTAGTTTACTTTGCATTTCTTGCTTTTCAGCATCCTGTCCTGCTACCATCATGGTTAATTACAGAGTGTAATGGAGTCTTTAGGTCCCTCTCCTCATCACAGGACTGTAGACTACAGTTAGTTCATCAGCTGCCTTACACCCAGTTGTATTCCTTCATTTGCCCTAATCCTACATAAGGCTTAATGCCTTTTGCATTAAACTTCTACTTGTAATGAACTTGAGTGCATTTCATGCATGCGAAGATCTTTAAAGAGCAGTAAATCTGGACACTCCCCCACTTACCCCTAAATACCACGAATTGACTTCCATCTCTAAATTTCTAAATTATAGTTCCATATTTTTCCCAACCGTAACAAAAAAAACTGACAATATGAGGTGACTTTCTGATCTAAAATCCCTTTTTACTTGTTTTTATTTTTAGGAACCGATAATAAGCTTAAAGCCTAAACCAAAAGTCAATAAGTCAGAAGTTCCTGCTAGCAGTGCAGCACCTAAGCTCAGGCAGGAGAAACCACCTGTCCCGCAGCCGCAGGATGATACTACTGATAGTAAGTGGTTGGGTTTTAAGTTGTGCTTCAGTATATATGTGTGTGTGTGTGTGTGTGTGTGTGTGTGTGTGTATGTATATATATATATATATATATATATATATATATATGATTATGTACCTCGTTGATGCTTCTTTCATAGTTAAGCTTGTCGGCTTTGCTTTGATATCTTCTGAGTTATTGGGCAAACACAGTCAGTTGTCTAACCTGGCTAGGGACTATCTATCTGTCTGCCCTGCGTAGTTAAATTGAAAAGGCATTTTTGATTTGCGTATAACATTTGACCCTGAGAATGAATTTGAATCAAAATTAGCACTTCATTGACATAGTAAGCTATGGGGCAGCCAGTTGTAAAGGTGGAAAACGGTTCAAAGTGAGAGGCGGAGTCACATATTTTTCACCCCACTTTAGCACTTACAGAAAAAACTGCTCAACGAAAGTGGAATTTTACTCCGAAAAAGTGCTCTTCTTTGTTTGCTTAACTGTACTTTGGTTGGAGCCCCAGAATTTCTTCAATATTGTAGATGCAACATCTTCTGCATAGTTACAGATTTGCTGTATTAGCTACATAATCTGCAGATTTAAACAAAAGAAATGTTGGTTCTAGCTCGGTGTATCAACATTTTATAAACATTCCACAGTATGTGCTAGTGCAAAGTGGAAGGGCCCTTGCAAACGTTGACTGCTCACCTTTGTGTTGCTTATTTTTGCATTTGGGTGTCAAAGTGGTACTAATGAGGAGTGAAGCCTTAGGGCCTAATTACGAGTCTTACGGTCACTAGACCGTCAGACTCGCAATGGCGGTCTGGACGGCCACTGCTGTGGCGGTCCGACTGCCACATTTATCACCCTGGCGGTCCGACCGTCTCTGCCAGGATTGGTTATCCCAACGGGCTGACCGTGGGTGCAGATTGCAATCAGCCAGGGTGGCGATGCCCTGCTGATTACAAACCTCGCTGTCCGCCATGAAAAGGCTGGCGGAGAACAGGTGCAGAGAACCTCAGAGGGGCCCCTGCACTGCCCATGCCCATGCAGGGGTCCCCCTGCCCAGCACCCTCACAATGCTCACTGTCTGCTGTGCAGACAGTGCACATTACAAGGGTGCTGGTGCACCCTGCGGGCGGCAGTATTGCTTGAGCCGGCGACAGTGCAGCTGCCACTTTCCTGCTGGGCAGACCTGCGGAAACCAAGGTTTCCGCCCGTCAGTCTAGCCTAGTAGGAAAGTCATAATGGGACTGGCGGGGAGGTCACCACTACAGTGGCGGCCACCCTGTGAGGAGTTTGGCAGACCTTTTTGGCTTTGCTAATGCTCATTCAGTACTCATCAGGTGAAATGTTCAATATTTTTTCTTATTTGTATTGAGATTTCTGTAGTCTTCCACCAGTGTTTGACTTAGGGCAGTGGTTCCCAATCTGTGCGCCACGTCACCCCAGTGCACCGTCAACTAGGCAGGGGCGCCGTGCACCAAACATACAGCTTGGGAACCACTACACGACTCTCACCACAGTACTGAGACAAAATTAATAAGATTATGTATGCCAATGTTCATTCAAGAATTCCCACTTTCTGCTTCAGATGTTTCAAGCCAAAGCTTAGAATAAAGTCATAATTTAAAGTAATTGTCTGCTAGCGATAAAATGTCTCCTATATTGTTCAGAAATCACTGACTGGTTTCACATTTAGTTTGACACGTGTGTGGTGCAGCCAAAATGTTTTAATGGTAATCAATCTAGAGGTGAATACAAAACCAATGAAATGTTGTGGTGAAAAGAGAAAATGACAAAGGCATTGCTGCAACGTAATGCAGAAAAGAAACATTCCTAATGCCCTTCTATGGACCGCAGAGGCTCAGAAGTTTAAAAGCTTTTAATTTGTCCTATTTTCTCACTGAAGGGTTTACTGAATTTCCCATCCATTACAAAGCACTGACTGGAATTTCCACTTACAGTACATGTGCATTAGAACATATAGGTTATGTTTAAATATATGTAATACAAATGTCTCCCATCCCAATTTTAAAAACATTTGCGAGGTGACCAACAAGGGCTCTACAGTATGATTTGAGCATTGGAAATACGGCAAACCTGAATTGCAACTATTTTATTAGCTTAAGACTGAAACACGTTGCAACTTCAAACCATGTTTGAAACATTTTTTATGAAAAATATAAAAAAGCAGACAAATTGTGCGCATCACATGCAATCTGTTGCAAAAAGGGTCTTTGTTGTAATTACCGTTGTATATAAAACTTTGAGCAGCAGCAAGTAAACAGGTAACTGGTGCTTTTATTTAACTAGGTCTAATCACACTGCTGCACTCTCAGCATCATTGGTGACTTATATCCCCTGTGTGTAACTGCATGTTTGTTTCCTCAACACATTTTGGCACACACAGAGGAGCTTTGTGACTTGCAGCATCTTAACTTAATTCCAATTGCCTTTTTTCTCTCAGCTGGTTCCTTGTCGCTTGGGAGCAACTTCATATGCTGCTTCAGCAGTTGGGAGCATTGCACACCACATGTTTTATGTAACGCAAACTCAACCCAAAGGAATTGGAGTGTTTGACATGAGCACCAGTTACATTAAACAAGGACACATTCATTTTTGTGGGCACAGGGAGATTACATGATTTTTCCAGAATCACATAATATATAGAAAAATGGAAGTACTTCAGAGGCCGGTCTTATATTGCCCCACACGCCAAAAAAAAGATTAACATAATGGGGGGCGCAGCCAATGGCCAGTAGGTCAAGGAAGCCGTGTTGTGGAAAAGTTTGGAAGCCACTGACTTAGGCCCTCATCAATGCTTTTTCTCTGTTTCTTAGACTTCACTGATTCCAATCTCAAAAAATGGTAAATACCACAACAGGTACTTAATGAATTGTCAGAAGGGCTATAAATGCAACAAAATCATTAAACATGTTTAATCAGACTCGCTACAAACAGAAGCTACCTCTGAGTATGTGTGTGATTTTAACTGGTTATGTGTTGGAAAGTTGATTTTTCCTTAACTCCAATCTGTAAGAATATTATTTTTGGAGACTGGCCTGTGACTAGTGATAAAGCTGTATGCATTATGAGTTCATTGTTTAACATTATTCTGCCATCTTCCAAGGTCGCAAGTATCTTCGGCAGACCACAACCGAACACACTCGCCAGACCTTCCTGCGAGTACAGGAGCGTCAGGTGCAATCAAAGCGCAAGAAGGGGCCTCATACTGATCGACCACTGACGCAAGAGGAACTTCTTGAAGAAGCCAAAATCACAGAAGAGCTGAACATCCGCTCTTTAGGTAAGTTGAAATTAAGAATGTGAGGCCTTGTCTTGGACTGTTAGTGGTCCAGGGCAATAGCATATGTTGATAAAGTTGTTTACCACTAGTACACAAGCATGTTATAAAGATCCACTGGGGCATTTACCTTTCTGGGGGCTGGGAAACCAAGTATAGGTGGTGGTAGGAAATTTGAAGGAGATACAAAGTCCAATAAGGCATGCCACCATAATTTACACATAATTAATTTAATACGTAGTCAGTGCTCTTTTGTTCTTGAGACGAACAGGACATTATTAAAAGGTGTATAAAATTGATCATTATTCAATACAGAGAACAAACAGACGGTTAAGGATCTTCCTGGGGCCAATATTGGACTCTTAAGCTAGTGTTTTCCAAACTGTGGGACAAAGCCTGATTTTGGTGGGTCTGGAAAGTCAGAGCAATAAATAAAGATATATTTCAGTTCTGTGTTTACCTTGTCACATTTGCCGGTGATTCAAAGAAGGAGGTCAAATGTCAGACTGCTTTATTCTTTTACATGGGGGATTGGTGTTTACTTTTCTTGTTCTGAGTGAAAATTGAGATGAGTTTTAAAAGTGAATTATGTGACAATGTAGGATGTTGCATTTATGTAATACACAAAACATGTAAATACCTGTACATGTATGCATCCAACAAGTAGGAAACCAAAAATGAAGCACTTTTGTTTTGTAATTCTGAAGTGTGCTGGAAACTGAGATTTTAATAGGATCAAAACAAATCATGACACTTAATTGGTGGTGCTCAAATGATAAATGTTCACAGAAATCCCATTTCCGCACATTATCATTTGTGTGCTGTAGAGATTTATCAGTAAAACTGTATGTCTGTGCAAATTTAGTGGCCATTTCAATGGAGAAGGTGGTGTCTGTAAATGACAGTGTGCTACCACATAATGCTTTAGATAAATAAAAAAATTGTCCCGCCTCATGTCTATTAAAGGTAGATGGTTGAAAGTTTGTTGTTCTAAAAATGATTTGTGTTTCTAAAAAAATTGAGAACCTCTGGTCTAAGTTATTATAGCAGTTAAGCATTACATTGACCTCACTTGGCCCAGTAGCCAATGATAACTTATGGCTAAACTGTTGAAGGTGCTTGGGACAATGTATGTCTGTGGCACATGACTAGTGGGTGGTGGCTGGTCTGAGGAATTTTACATTAGTGTTTATAAAATGCCTGTCAGTGAGGCATAGTTGACAGGCTGAAAGTTACGAAGTTTGTATATGATCTGGTTTCCCTAGTATCTCTAGCTATCAATCCATAGCAGGTCATCCGAAAAGCTCTGCAGCCCTGCAACTGGGTTTCAGGCAAATAATTTTACAAAAATCCCCATTTACCGGCACCCAAATGAGAATTCCCCTGCACCTACCAAGTCATAGTTGTAGTTTAGGATCTAGCAGCAGTTTCCAGAGTCTCTGTTCCATTGATAATTGTCCAGCAGGGCACAGTACATGGGTGACAAATTAATGAAACATAGTCTCTCATGAAGTTTGAAATTGAGAAAGGATGAGCAGCAGGCCATCATCCTAAATGTAGCCCACAGGCCTAGTTAACTCTAAACAGGTGGATCACAGCTGATAAATCTTGAGCTATAAAAGTCTAACGAGATTGTTCAGCTGGATAACATTCCCAGTCACTGCCTGCAGCTAACGAAGCCCAAACGTCACTTCTTGAGTGAATAAGAAACATTCTATGTTCTCTAGGGCAGGTCATGCACGTGAGAAACCACTGCAGTTGGTGACCTGGAAGCATCTAATGCTGCATGAGCTCTGATCATGGTTTATCTTGCAGTGATTATACCAACCAACAGTGGTGCTGCAGGAGTCTTGCTCTGTTGAGACCTACATGTAGATTCTAAATCAACTGGACCTTTTGCACGTTTCTTGAAGGGCAGTTCAGCCCCCTTATTCCGTTCAGTCACAGCAACAAGATGATCTACTGTCCAGGGTGTATTCCTAGTAGATGCCCTTCCCTACGCAAATGCCTATTGTACTCTTGTGTTCATAGTCTCCTGGACAGTCAGATGAAGTACAAGGGTTGCCAATATTTATCTCGCTTTGGGCAGTGGCAGCAAGCCAGAACTAACCAAAGTTTAGTGTTGGTTTAATGTTCAAAATCTTTCTCCAGCTGGCCTTAAGTGTAACCTTGGTCTTGGTCCAGTTCTGGGCTACTTCCATACTGGAATAATTTAGTGCATGGCTGCCTGACAAGAGCTTGCAGACAAAATATTGAATGGGCTTTGAGGATTGCAGGAAATCTTGCATAATGGGGTGCAGGGGTGATTCTCCCAAGCCTATGTGAGCACTCCATTTAAAAACTACTTTACGTTACACGTGCTCGGAGTGTTACCAGTTGTTTTTCTTAGAAGAAGTCTTTTCGAGTCATGAGACCGAGGGACTCCTCCCTTTCGGCTCCATTGCACATGGGCGTTGACTCCATTTTAGATTGTTTTCTTTCCGCCGTCAGGTTCGGACGTGTTCCTCTACGCTCCGTGTTTCGGTTCGGAAAAGATAGTTATTCATCGGAAAATTCGACGGTATTGTTTGCGCTCGGTACCGGGTTAGTGCTAGCACATCGACACCGAAGAAACAAAACTTCCGGCAGCCCTTCGGGGTTTCCACGCCTCGGTGGGGCCTGGTCAGCCCGACCGCGTCCATCTTCAAGGCTCATGGACTGGACCCCCTTCCGCTTCTGCCCCAACTGCCACGCAAAGTATCCTTATACAGACCAACACTTGGTCTGTAATCTGTGTTTGTCCCCCGAACACAACGAGGATACTTGCGAGGCCTGTCGGGCATTTCGATCCAAGAAGACACTGCGGGATCGTAGAGCTCGAAGACTCCGGATGGTGTTGACACCGGCCGGACACACCGATGTCGAAGAAGAGGAGACATTCGCCATTAGAGACTCGGACGAGTCTGAGAGTGAGCAGCCGAAGACACAGCAAACTGTGAGTAAACCAGCCCCGGCAAAAACTCACTCGAAAATCATGAAGGCCCAGGGGAAGCCACCACCAACAGGCCATGGCTTTACCCGAAAATACGGTGACCAAACATCGGCACCGAAAAAGGCCTCCCAGCAGCCAAAGACATCCGACTCCGGTCGAGATACCGGCTCCGAACTGACTCTGCACTGAGAGTTCGGCACACCGAAAGTCAAAAAGGTTTCCTCGGAGCCGAAAAAGACTGTCGAAAAAATTTTGGTACCGAAACATTCTTCCTCGGAGCCGAAACAAAGCTCCTATACAGAGGAACAAGGCCTTTCCACACACTTACAAGGCCACAGATTTGAACAAGAGCTGGGCATGGGAGAGCCTGACCACATTAAAAGAAGGCTCCATATCCAAAAGGACACGGGGAAAATCAGAACTCTTCTTCCAGTCAAAATGAAGCGGAAGCTCGCATTTCAAGATGGGGAAAGGCAGCCAAAGGCAAAAGTGGCAAAAGAGAAAACTCCACCACAATTTTCGCCACAACAATCACCAATACATTCGCCACATCTGTCCCCGGTAGCAACATCCCCAATGATGCAGTCACCAACGCACACAGGGATGAGTCAAGATGACCCGGATGCATGGGATTTGTATGACGCACTGGTCTCTGACAATAGTCCCGAATGCTACCGGGCAAGACCTTCACCACCTGAAGACAGTACTGCTTACATGCAAGTGGTTTCCATGGCAGCTACATTTCATAATGTAGCATTGCATGCAGAGCCCATAGAAGATGACTTCTTGTTCAACACCCTGTCATCTACGCACAGCCAATACCAAAGCTTGCCAATGCTACCAGGCATGTTAAAACACACTAAACAGGTGTTTCAAGACCCAGTCAAAGGCTGAACCATCACGCCTAGGGTGGAGAAGAAATATAAACCTCCCCCTACTGACCCTGTGTACATCACACAACAGTTAACTCCAGATTCAGTGGCAGTAGGAGCAGCCCAAAAAAGGGCGAACTCACAAACTTATGGAGACGCACCACCGCCCGACAAAGTCGTAAATTCGATGCAGCAGGCAAAAGGGTGGCAGCACAGGCAGCCAATCAATGGCGAATTGCCAATTCTCAGGCTCTTCTAGCAAGATACGACAGGGCACATTGGGATGAAATGCAACATCTCATTCAACACTTTCCCAAAGAGTTCCAGAAATGTGCCCAACAGGTTGTCGAGGAGGGCCAAAGTATCTCCAACAACCAAATAAGGTCGGCCATGGAGTCAGCAGACACGGCGGCCAGAACAGTAAACACGGCGGTAACCATGCGGAGACACGCATGGCTACGAACCTCCGGATTTAAGCCCGAAATTCAGCAAGCAGTGCTAAATATGCCATTCAACGAACAACAACTATTTGGGCCGGAGGTGGATACAGCGATAGACAAACTGAAGAAAGACACTGACACAGCCAAAGCCATGGGCGCGCTCTACTCCCCACAGAGCAGAGGCCCTTTTAGGAAGCCACACTTTAGAGGGGGGTTTCGGGCCCAGACCACAGAGCCTTCCACCTCACAAGTCAGACCCACATATCAGGGCCAATATCAGAGAGGAGGTTTTCGAGGACAATATAGGGGTGGACAGTTCCCTAAAACAAGAGGGAAATTCCAGAGCCCAAAAACTCCACAAACTAAACAGTGACTTCAACGTCACAAACCCCCACCACACAACACCAGTGGGGGGAGACTCACAGATTATTACCACAACTGGAAACACATAACTACGGACGCGTGGGTCCTAGCCATTATCCAACATGGTTATTGCATAGAATTCCTACATTTGCCACCAGATGCGCCTCGAAGAGCACACAACATGTCCAAACAACACTTAGATCTGTTACAACTAGAAGTCCAAGCATTGTTACAAAAAGAAGCAATAGAACTAGTACCCAACCATCAAAAGGAACAGGTGTTTTGGCCTTTTTTGGAATTAGGAAATACAGGGAGTAAACACTGAGACCCATATTAGACCTCAGAACACTAAATCTTTACATCAAATCAGATCACTTTCACATGGTGACCCTTCAAGACGTGATTCCCTTGCTCAAACAACAGGACTACATGTCAACATTAGATCTCAAGGATGCTTATTTCCACATACCCATACATCCTTCCCACAGGAAATACTTGAGGTTTGTAATCCAAGGCGTGCATTACCAATTCAAAGTGTTACCGTTCGGCATAACAACAGCCCCAGGAGTATTCACAAAATGCCTTGCAGTAGTAGCTGCTCACATCAGGAGGCAGCACATGCACGTATTTCCTTACTTAGACGATTGGTTAATAAAAACCAACACTCAGCAACAGGGTCTTCTACACACAAAATATGTCATACAAACCCTTCACAAACTAGGGTTCTCTATAAACTAACAAAAATTACATCTACAACTGTGTCAAATACAAAAGTACTTAGGAGCAACAATCAACACACAAAAAGGGATTGCCACTTCAAGTCCACAAAGGGTACAAGCCTTCCAAAATGTAATACTAAACATGCACCCAAACCAACACTATCAAGTGAGGTTTGTAATGAAACTCCTAGGCATGATGTCTTCATGCATAGCCATTGTCCCAAACGCAAGACTACACATGCGTCCCTTACAACAATGTCTAGCAACACAATGGAATCCTATAAATTTAAACCAAGGGCGGCCATTCCAAGACCCAGTGCCTCAATATGTGATCACAACAGATGCTTCCATGATAGGGTGGGGAGCACACCTCAACCAGCACAGTATACAGGGACAATGGGACGTTCAACAAAGGCAACTGCATGTAAATCATCTAGAGCTCTTAGCAGTGTTTCTAGCATTGAAAGCATTTCAACCGCTAATAGCCCACAAACACATTCTTGTCAAAACAGACAACATGACAACAATGTATTACCTAAACAAACAGGGAGGGACACACTCATCACAACTGTGTCTCTTAGCACAAAAGATTTGGCATTGGGCGATTCACAATCACATTCGCCTGATAGCACAGTACATCCCAGGGATTCAAAACCAGTTAGCCGACAATCTCAGTCGAGATCACCAACAAACACAAGAATGGGAAATTCATCCCCAGATACTACAAACTTACTTTCTACATTGGGGAATACCAGAAATAGACCTATTCGCAACAAAAGAAAATGCAAAATGCCAAAACTTCGAGTCCAGGTATCCACACCCTCAGTCCAAGGGCAATGCGTTATGGATTATCTTGTAAACAAATTGAGTCAAAACAGACTCAAACTAATACTGATAGCACCAACCTGGGCTCGCCAACCATGGTACACAACACTACTAGACCTGTCAGTAGTACCTCATATCAAACTACCAAACAGACCAGATCTGTTAACTCAACACAAGCAACAGATCAGACACCCGAATCCAGCATCGCTCAATTTAGCAATCTGGCTCCTGAAGTCTTAGAGTTTGGACATTTAGACCTTACACAAGAATGTATGGAGGTCATTAAGCAAGCTAGAAAACCTACTACAAGACATTGTTACGCAAACAAATGGAAAAGATTTGTTTATTATTGCTATCATAATCAAATCCAACCACTACACGCTTCTGCAAAAAACATCGTAAGCTATTTATTACACTTAAAATAATCAAACCTAGCCTTTTCTTCTATCAAAATACATCTCACAGCAATATCTGCCTATCTGCAGATTACACATTCAACATCACTCTTTAGAATCCCAGTCATCAAAGCATTTATGGAGGGTCTAAGGAGAATCATACCCCCAAGGACACCACCAGTTCCCTCGTGGAACCTCAATATTGTATTAACACGACTCATGGGTCCACCATTTGAACCCATGCACTCTTGTGAAATGCAATACTTAACCTGGAAAGTAGCCTTCCTAATAGCCATCACATCTCTTAGAAGGGTAAGTGTAAGGAAATGCCTCCTTGGCATGGTTGCCCCCTGACTTTTTGCCTTTGCTGATGCTATGTTTACAATTGAAAGTGTGCTGAGGCCTGCTAACCAGGCCCCAGCACCAGTGTTCTTTCCCTAACCTGTACTTTTGTATCCACAATTGGCAGACCCTGGCATCCAGATAAGTCCCTTGTAACTGGTACTTCTAGTACCAAGGGCCCTGATGCCAAGGAAGGTCTCTAAGGGCTGCAGCATGTCTTATGCCACCCTGGAGACCTCTCACTCAGCACAGACACACTGCTTGCCAGCTTGTGTGTGCTCGTGAGAACAAAACGAGTAAGTCGACATGGCACTCCCCTCAGGGTGCCATGCCAGCCTCTCACTGCCTATGCAGTATAGGTAAGACACCCCTCTAGCAGGCCTTACAGCCCTAAGGCAGGGTGCACTATACCATAGGTGAGGGTACCAGTGCATGAGCATGGTACCCCTACAGTGTCTAAACAAAACCTTAGACATTGTAAGTGCAGGGTAGCCATAAGAGTATATGGTCTGGGAGTCTGTCAAACACGAACTCCACAGCACCATAATGGCTACACTGAAAACTGGGAAGTTTGGTATCAAACTTCTCAGCACAATAAATGCACACTGATGCCAGTGTACATTTTATTGTAAAATACACCACAGAGGGCACCTTAGAGGTGCCCCCTGAAACTTAACCGACTATCTGTGTAGGCTGACTAGTTTTAGCAGCCTGCCACAAACCGAGACATGTTGCTGGCCCCATGGGGAGAGTGCCTTTGTCACTCTGAGGCCAGTAACAAAGCCTGCACTGGGTGGAGATGCTAACACCTCCCCCAGGCAGGAATTGTCACACCTGGCGGTGAGCCTCAAAGGCTCACCTCCTTTGTGCCAACCCAGCAGGACACTCCAGCTAGTGGAGTTGCCCGCCCCCTCCGGCCAGGCCCCACTTTTGGCGGCAAGGCCGGAGAAAATAATGAGAATAACAAGGAGGAGTCACTGGCCAGTCAGGACAGCCCCTAAGGTGTCCTGAGCTGAGGTGACTCTAACTTTTAGAAATCCTCCATCTTGCAGATGGAGGATTCCCCCAATAGGGTTAGGATTGTGACCCCCTCCCCTTGGGAGGAGGCACAAAGAGGGTGTACCCACCCTCAGGGCTAGTAGCCATTGGCTACTAACCCCCCAGACCTAAACACGCCCTTAAATTTAGTATTTAAGGGCTACCCTGAACCCTAGAAAATTAGATTCCTGCAACTACAAGAAGAAGGACTGCCTAGCTGAAAACCCCTGCAGAGGAAGACCAGAAGACGACAACTGCCTTGGCTCCAGAAACTCACCGGCCTGTCTCCTGCCTTCCAAAGATCCTGCTCCAGCGACGCCTTCCAAAGGGACCAGCGACCTCGACATCCTCTGAGGACTGCCCCTGCTTCGAAAAGACAAGAAACTCCCGAGGACAGCGGACCTGCTCCAAGAAAAGCTGCAACTTTGTTTCCAGCAGCTTTAAAGAACCCTGCAAGCTCCCCGCAAGAAGCGTGAGACTTGCAACACTGCACCCGGCGACCCCGACTCGGCTGGTGGAGATCCGACGCCTCAGGAGGGACCCCAGGACTACTCTGATACTGTGAGTACCAAAACCTGTCCCCCCTGAGCCCCCACAGCGCCGCCTGCAGAGGGAATCCCGAGGCTTCCCCTGACCGCGACTCTTTGAACCTAAAGTCCCGACGCCTGGGAGAGACCCTGCACCCGCAGCCCCCAGGACCTGAAGGACCGGACTTTCACTGGAGAAGTGACCCCCAGGAGTCCCTCTCCCTTGCCCAAGTGGAGGTTTCCCCGAGGAATCCCCCCCTTGCCTGCCTGCAGCGCTGAAGAGATCCCGAGATCTCTCATAGACTAACATTGCGAACCCGACGCCTGTTCCTACACTGCACCCGGCCGCCCCCGCGCTGCTGAGGGTGAAATTTCTGTGTGGACTTGTGTCCCCCCCGGTGCCCTACAAAACCCCCCCTGGTCTGCCCTCCGAAGACGCGGGTACTTACCTGCAAGCAGACCGGAACCGGGGCACCCCCTTCTCTCCATTCTAGCCTATGTGTTTTGGGCACCACTTTGAACTCTGCACCTGACCGGCCCTGAGCTGCTGGTGTGGTGACTTTGGGGTTGCTCTGAACCCCCAACGGTGGGCTACCTTGGACCAAGAACTGAACCCTGTAAGTGTCTTACTTACCTGGTAAAACTAACAAAAACTTACCTCCCCCAGGAACTGTGAAAATTGCACTAAGTGTCCACTTTTAAAACAGCTATTTGTCAATAACTTGTAAAGTATACATGCAATTTTTATGATTTGAAGTTCCTAAAGTACTTACCTGCAATACCTTACGAATGAGACATTACATGTAGAATTTGAACCTGTGGTTCTTAAAATAAACTAAGAAAAGATATTTTTCTATACAAAAACCTATTGGCTGGATTTGTCTCTGAGTGTGTGTACCTCATTTATTGTCTATGTGTATGTACAACAAATGCTTAACACTACTCCTTGGATAAGCCTACTGCTCGACCACACTACCACAAAATAGAGCATTAGTATTATCTATTTTTACCACTATTTTACCTCTAAGGGGAACCCTTGGACTCTGTGCATGCTATTCCTTACTTTGAAATAGCACATACAGAGCCAACTTCCTACATTGGTGGATCAGCGGTGGGGTACAAGACTTTGCATTTGCTGGACTACTCAGCCAATACCTGATCACACGACAAATTCCAAAATTGTCATTAGAAATTGATTTTTGCAATTTGAAAAGTTTTCTAAATTCTTAAAAGACCTGCTAGGGCCTTGTGTTAGATCCTGTTTAGCATTTCTTTTAGAGTTTAAAAGTTTGTAAAAGTTTGAATTAGATTCTAGAACCAGTTGTAGATTCTTAAAAAGTATTCCAACTTTTAGAAGCAAAATGTCTAGCACAGATGTGACTGTGGTGGAACTCGACACCACACCTTACCTCCATCTTAAGATGAGGGAGCTAAGGTCATTCTGTAAAATAAAGAAAATAACAATGGGCCCCAAACCTACCAAAATACAGCTCCAGGAGCTTTTGGCAGAGTTTGAAAAGGCCAACCCCTCTGAGGGTGGCAACTCAGAGGAAGAGGATAGTGACTTGGAGGACAATTCCCCCCTACCAGTCCTATCTAGGGAGAACAGGGTCCCTCAAACCCTGACTCCAAAAATAATAGTCAGAGATGCTGGTTCCCTCACAGGAGAGACCAACACCTCTGAAATCACTGAGGATAGCCCCAGTGAAGAGGACATCCAGTTAGCCAGGATGGCCAAAAGATTGGCTTTGGAAAGACAGATCCTAGCCATAGAGAGGGAAAGACAAGAGATGGGCCTAGGACCCATCAATGGTGGCAGCA
Source organism: Pleurodeles waltl (assembly GCF_031143425.1). Lineage (NCBI taxonomy): Eukaryota > Metazoa > Chordata > Amphibia > Caudata > Salamandridae > Pleurodeles > Pleurodeles waltl. The sequence goes on from NC_090451.1 coordinate 665,682,857, forward strand.
ACATAAATAGGGTCAGAGATTCTCCTGACATGTTGAAAATCCCTAAAGGGATTGTAACTAAATATGAAGATGGTGATGACATCACCAAATGGTTCACAGCTTTTGAGAGGGCTTGTGTAACCAGAAAAGTGAACAGATCTCACTGGGGTGCTCTCCTTTGGGAAATGTTCACAGGAAAGTGTAGGGATAGACTCCTCACACTCTCTGGACAAGATGCAGAATCTTATGACCTCATGAAGGGTACCCTGATTGAGGGCTTTGGATTCTCCACTGAGGAGTATAGGATTAGATTCAGGGGGGCTCAAAAATCCTCGAGCCAGACCTGGGTTGACTTTGTAGACTACTCAGTGAAAACACTAGATGGTTGGATTCAAGGCAGTGGTGTAAGTAATTACGATGGGCTGTACAATTTATTTGTGAAAGAACACCTGTTAAGTAATTGTTTCAATGATAAACTGCATCAGCATCTGGTAGACCTAGGACCAATTTCTCCCCAAGAATTGGGAAAGAAGGCGGACCATTGGGTCAAGACAAGGGTGTCCAAGACTTCAACAGGGGGTGACCAAAAGAAAGGGGTCACAAAGACTCCCCAGGGGAAGGGTGATGAGACAACCAAAACTAAAAATAGTCAAGAGTCTTCTACAGGCCCCCAAAAACCTGCACAGGAGGGTGGGCCCAGAGCCTCTTCACAAAACAATGGGTACAAGGGTAAAAACTTTGATCCCAAAAAGGCCTGGTGTCATAGCTGTAAACAGCATGGACACCAAACTGGAGACAAGGCCTGTCCCAAGAAAGGTTCCACTCCAAACTCCCATCCAGGTAACACTGGTATGGCTAGTCTCCAAGTGGGATCAACAGTGTGCCCAGAGCAAATCAGGGTCCACACTGAAGCTACTCTAGTTTCTGAGGGTGGGGTGGATTTAGCCACACTAGCTGTCTGGCCGCCTAACATGCAAAAATACAGACAGCAACTCTTAATTAATGGGACTAGAATAGAGGGCCTGAGGGATACAGGTGCCAGTGTCACCATGGTGACAGAGAAACTGGTTTCCCCTGGCCAATACCTGACTGGAAAAACTTACACAGTCACCAACGCTGACAATCAGAGAAAAGTACATCCCATGGCAATGGTTACTTTAGAATGGGGAGGGGTCAATGGCCTGAAACAGGTGGTGGTCTCCTCAAATATCCCAGTGGACTGTCTGCTTGGAAATGACCTGGAGTCCTCAGCATGGGCTGAGGTAGAGCTAAAAACCCATGCAGCAATGCTGGGTATCCCTGAACTGGTGTGTGTGAAAACAAGAGCACAATGCAAGGCACAGGGTGAACAAGTAGAGCTGGAGTCTGGAAGAATGGCCCAGCCTACCAAGAGAACAGGAAAGTCAGTTGGGAAACCAACTGCAGCACAGCAAAAGAAAGGGAACCTCTCTTCTCAGGAAGAAGTTCTGCCCTCTGAGGGAACTGAGCCTTTGGAGCTTGAACCTTATCAGGTTGAGCTCTTAGGCCCAGGGGGACCCTCAAGGGAGGAGCTGTGTAAGGGACAAGAAACCTGTCCCTCTCTTGAAGGCCTTAGGCAGCAAGCTGCTGAAGAGTCCAAAGGCAAGAAAAATGGAACGCATAGGGTCTATTGGGAAGATGGACTCCTGTACACTGAGGCCAGAGACCCCAAACCTGGTGCCACTAGGAGAGTGGTAGTGCCTCAGTTGTTCAGAGAGTTCATCCTAACATTGGCCCATGACATTCCCCTTGCTGGACATTTGGGACAAACCAAGACGTGGGAGAGGTTAGTCAACCACTTCTACTGGCCCAATATGTCCAACATGGTTAAGGAGTTTTGCCTCTCCTGCCCCACCTGTCAAGCCAGTGGTAAGACAGGTGGGCATCCAAAGGCCCCCCTCATTCCACTTCCAGTGGTGGGGGTTCCCTTTGAAAGAGTGGGTGTGGACATAGTTGGTCCACTAGAACCTCCCACAGCCTCAGGAAATATGTATATCCTGGTAGTAGTGGATCATGCTACCAGGTATCCTGAAGCTATTCCCCTTAGGTCGACTACTGCCCCTGCAGTAGCCAAGGCCCTCATTGGTATCTTTACCAGAGTGGGTTTCCCTAAGGAGGTGGTGTCTGACAGAGGTACCAACTTCATGTCAGCATACCTAAAGCACATGTGGAATGAGTGTGGAGTGACTTATAAATTCACTACACCATACCATCCACAAACTAATGGCTTGGTTGAGAGATTCAACAAGACATTAAAAGGCATGATCATGGGGCTCCCAGAAAAGCTCAAAAGGAGATGGGATGTCCTCTTGCCATGTCTGCTTTTCGCTTACAGAGAGGTGCCACAGAAGGGAGTAGGATTCTCACCCTTTGAACTTTTGTTTGGTCATCCTGTAAGGGGACCACTTGCCCTTGTTAAAGAAGGCTGGGAGAGACCTCTCCATGAGCCTAAACAGGACATAGTGGACTATGTACTTGGCCTTCGCTCTAGAATGGCAGAGTACATGGAAAAGGCAACCAAAAACCTTGAGGCCAGCCAACAGCTCCAGAAGTTTTGGTATGACCAAAAGGCTGCACTAGTTGAGTTCCAACCAGGGCAGAAAGTCTGGGTTCTGGAGCCTGTGGCTCCCAGGGCACTCCAGGACAAATGGAGTGGCCCTTACCCAGTACTAGAAAGGAAGAGTCAGGTCACCTACCTGGTGGACCTGGGCACAAGCAGGAGCCCCAAGAGGGTGATCCATGTGAACCGCCTTAAGCTCTTCCATGACAGGGCTGATGTGAATCTGTTGATGGTAACAGATGAGGATCAGGAGGCAGAGAGTGAACCTCTCCCTGACCTTCTGTCATCAGACCCAAAAGATGGCACAGTAGATGGAGTGATCTACTCAGACACCCTCTCTGGCCAACAGCAAGCTGATTGTAGGAGAGTCCTACAACAGTTTCCTGAACTCTTCTCCTTGACCCCTGGTCAGACACACCTGTGTACCCATGATGTGGACACAGGAGACAGCATGCCTGTCAAGAACAAAATCTTTAGACAATCTGACCATGTCAAAGAAAGCATCAAGGTGGAAGTCCACAAGATGCTGGAATTGGGAGTAATTGAGCGCTCTGACAGCCCCTGGGCTAGCCCAGTGGTCTTAGTCCCCAAACCTCACACCAAAGATGGAAAGAAAGAGATGAGGTTTTGTGTGGACTACAGAGGGCTCAATTCTGTCACCAAGACAGATGCTCATCCAATTCCAAGAGCTGATGAGCTCATAGACAAATTAGGTGCTGCCAAATTTCTAAGTACCTTTGACTTGACAGCAGGGTACTGGCAAATAAAAATGGCACCTGGAGCAAAAGAAAAGACAGCATTCTCCACACCTGATGGGCATTATCAGTTTACTGTTATGCCCTTTGGTTTAAAGAATGCCCCTGCCACCTTCCAAAGGTTGGTGAATCAAGTCCTTGCTGGCTTGGAGTCCTTTAGCACAGCTTATCTTGATGATATTGCTGTCTTTAGCTCCACCTGGCAGGATCACCTGGTCCACCTGAGGAAGGTTTTGAAGGCTCTGCAATCTGCAGGCCTCTCTATCAAGGCATCCAAATGCCAGATAGGGCAGGGAACTGTGGTTTACTTGGGACACCTTGTAGGTGGAGGCCAAGTTCAGCCACTCCAACCCAAGATCCAGACTATTCTGGACTGGGTAGCTCCAAAAACCCAGACTCAAGTCAGGGCATTCCTTGGCTTGACTGGGTATTACAGGAGGTTTGTGAAGGGATATGGATCCATTGTGACAGCCCTCACTGAACTCACCTCCAAGAAAATGCCCAAGAAAGTAAACTGGACTGTGGAATGCCAACAGGCCTTTGACACCCTGAAACAGGCAATGTGCTCAGCACCAGTTCTCAAAGCTCCAGATTATTCTAAGCAGTTCATTGTGCAGACTGATGCCTCTGAACATGGGATAGGGGCAGTTTTGTCCCAAACAAATGATGATGGCCTTGACCAGCCTGTTGCTTTCATTAGCAGGAGGTTACTCCCCAGGGAGCAGCGTTGGAGTGCCATTGAGAGGGAGGCCTTTGCTGTGGTTTGGTCCCTGAAGAAGCTGAGACCATACCTCTTTGGGACTCACTTCCTAGTTCAAACTGACCACAGACCTCTCAAATGGCTGATGCAAATGAAAGGTGAAAATCCTAAACTGTTGAGGTGGTCCATCTCCCTACAGGGAATGGACTTTATAGTGGAACACAGACCTGGGACTGCCCATGCCAATGCAGATGGCCTTTCCAGGTTCTTCCACTTAGAAAATGAAGACTCTCTTGGGAAAGGTTAGTCTCATCCTCTTTCGTTTGGGGGGGGGTTGTGTAAGGAAATGCCTCCTTGGCATGGTTGCCCCCTGACTTTTTGCCTTTGCTGATGCTATGTTTACAATTGAAAGTGTGCTGAGGCCTGCTAACCAGGCCCCAGCACCAGTGTTCTTTCCCTAACCTGTACTTTTGTATCCACAATTGGCAGACCCTGGCATCCAGATAAGTCCCTTGTAACTGGTACTTCTAGTACCAAGGGCCCTGATGCCAAGGAAGGTCTCTAAGGGCTGCAGCATGTCTTATGCCACCCTGGAGACCTCTCACTCAGCACAGACACACTGCTTGCCAGCTTGTGTGTGCTCGTGAGAACAAAACGAGTAAGTCGACATGGCACTCCCCTCAGGGTGCCATGCCAGCCTCTCACTGCCTATGCAGTATAGGTAAGACACCCCTCTAGCAGGCCTTACAGCCCTAAGGCAGGGTGCACTATACCATAGGTGAGGGTACCAGTGCATGAGCATGGTACCCCTACAGTGTCTAAACAAAACCTTAGACATTGTAAGTGCAGGGTAGCCATAAGAGTATATGGTCTGGGAGTCTGTCAAACACGAACTCCACAGCACCATAATGGCTACACTGAAAACTGGGAAGTTTGGTATCAAACTTCTCAGCACAATAAATGCACACTGATGCCAGTGTACATTTTATTGTAAAATACACCACAGAGGGCACCTTAGAGGTGCCCCCTGAAACTTAACCGACTATCTGTGTAGGCTGACTAGTTTTAGCAGCCTGCCACAAACCGAGACATGTTGCTGGCCCCATGGGGAGAGTGCCTTTGTCACTCTGAGGCCAGTAACAAAGCCTGCACTGGGTGGAGATGCTAACACCTCCCCCAGGCAGGAATTGTCACACCTGGCGGTGAGCCTCAAAGGCTCACCTCCTTTGTGCCAACCCAGCAGGACACTCCAGCTAGTGGAGTTGCCCGCCCCCTCCGGCCAGGCCCCACTTTTGGCGGCAAGGCCGGAGAAAATAATGAGAATAACAAGGAGGAGTCACTGGCCAGTCAGGACAGCCCCTAAGGTGTCCTGAGCTGAGGTGACTCTAACTTTTAGAAATCCTCCATCTTGCAGATGGAGGATTCCCCCAATAGGGTTAGGATTGTGACCCCCTCCCCTTGGGAGGAGGCACAAAGAGGGTGTACCCACCCTCAGGGCTAGTAGCCATTGGCTACTAACCCCCCAGACCTAAACACGCCCTTAAATTTAGTATTTAAGGGCTACCCTGAACCCTAGAAAATTAGATTCCTGCAACTACAAGAAGAAGGACTGCCTAGCTGAAAACCCCTGCAGAGGAAGACCAGAAGACAACAACTGCCTTGGCTCCAGAAACTCACCGGCCTGTCTCCTGCCTTCCAAAGATCCTGCTCCAGCGACGCCTTCCAAAGGGACCAGCGACCTCGACATCCTCTGAGGACTGCCCCTGCTTCGAAAAGACAAGAAACTCCCGAGGACAGCGGACCTGCTCCAAGAAAAGCTGCAACTTTGTTTCCAGCAGCTTTAAAGAACCCTGCAAGCTCCCCGCAAGAAGCGTGAGACTTGCAACACTGCACCCGGCGACCCCGACTCGGCTGGTGGAGATCCGACGCCTCAGGAGGGACCCCAGGACTACTCTGATACTGTGAGTACCAAAACCTGTCCCCCCTGAGCCCCCACAGCGCCGCCTGCAGAGGGAATCCCGAGGCTTCCCCTGACCGCGACTCTTTGAACCTAAAGTCCCGACGCCTGGGAGAGACCCTGCACCCGCAGCCCCCAGGACCTGAAGGACCGGACTTTCACTGGAGAAGTGACCCCCAGGAGTCCCTCTCCCTTGCCCAAGTGGAGGTTTCCCCGAGGAATCCCCCCCTTGCCTGCCTGCAGCGCTGAAGAGATCCCGAGATCTCTCATAGACTAACATTGCGAACCCGACGCCTGTTCCTACACTGCACCCGGCCGCCCCCGCGCTGCTGAGGGTGAAATTTCTGTGTGGACTTGTGTCCCCCCCGGTGCCCTACAAAACCCCCCCTGGTCTGCCCTCCGAAGACGCGGGTACTTACCTGCAAGCAGACCGGAACCGGGGCACCCCCTTCTCTCCATTCTAGCCTATGTGTTTTGGGCACCACTTTGAACTCTGCACCTGACCGGCCCTGAGCTGCTGGTGTGGTGACTTTGGGGTTGCTCTGAACCCCCAACGGTGGGCTACCTTGGACCAAGAACTGAACCCTGTAAGTGTCTTACTTACCTGGTAAAACTAACAAAAACTTACCTCCCCCAGGAACTGTGAAAATTGCACTAAGTGTCCACTTTTAAAACAGCTATTTGTCAATAACTTGTAAAGTATACATGCAATTTTTATGATTTGAAGTTCCTAAAGTACTTACCTGCAATACCTTACGAATGAGACATTACATGTAGAATTTGAACCTGTGGTTCTTAAAATAAACTAAGAAAAGATATTTTTCTATACAAAAACCTATTGGCTGGATTTGTCTCTGAGTGTGTGTACCTCATTTATTGTCTATGTGTATGTACAACAAATGCTTAACACTACTCCTTGGATAAGCCTACTGCTCGACCACACTACCACAAAATAGAGCATTAGTATTATCTATTTTTACCACTATTTTACCTCTAAGGGGAACCCTTGGACTCTGTGCATGCTATTCCTTACTTTGAAATAGCACATACAGAGCCAACTTCCTACAGTAAGTGAAATTCAAGCATTCACTATAGAAGAACCCTTTATACAAATACATAAACATAAAGTGGTTCTCCGGACAAATCCAAAGTTCTTACCAAAAGTTATATCACCGTTCCACCTAAACCAAACAGTGGAACTCCCAGTCTTTTTTCCACAACCAGACTCCGTAGCCGAAAGAGCCTTACATACGCTAGACATCAAAAGAGCATTCATGTATTACATTGATAGAACCAAACAATTTCGCAAAACCACATGGTCTACGCCTCATACATTCACAAAACATTTCTGTGTAGATGTGTTAACAACACAACAAGCCACAGTAGGACAGGCTGTATTACGAACATTATTTCAAACAAATTCAACTCCTACAGGCTAAACCACCGCTTTTGGGGAGATAACTGCTTATTAGTCTTTGCACAGCATGTGTATCTGCAGCTACACATGCCATCGAACGGAAAATGTCACTTACCCAGTGTACATCTGTTCGTGGCATGAGTCGCTGCAGATTCACATGCGCCCTCCCGACTCCCCGGGAGCCTGTAGCCGTTATAAGTTGATGAAACTTGTACATTTATAAATTTGTAAATATATAATATTTTTTATACACATTATGTACATACATACTCCATTGCATGGGCACTTTTTACTATATACACAACTCCTACCTCACCCTCTGTGGGGAAAACAATCTAAGATGGAGTCGACGCCCATGCTCAATGGAGCCGAAAGGGGAGGAGTCCCTCTGTCTCGTGACTCGAAAAGACTTCTTTGAAGAAAAACAACTTGTAACACTCCGAGCCTAACACTAGATGGCAGGATAATGCACAGCATGTGAATCTACAGCGACTCATGCCACGAACAGATGTACACTGGGTAAGTGACATTTTCCATATATATATATGGGACGGGGGCACAATATATTATAGCCTTGCTGAGGAATTTTGATCCAGCAATAGAAGGCAGCATAGATGTCACTATTTGATGGTGGAGTATGATGAGCAGCGTTGATAGTCTAGGGCAGGGTTTCCCAAACTGTGGGTCGGGAGACGATTTTTGGTAGGCCACAAAAGTGGGAGCAAAAAAGATGCCTTTAATTTCTGTGTTGAACTTGTCACATTTGGTGCTTCGGAGACATAGGTCACATGTCAGTCTACTGGTAAGTTGCTGCAAGATTGGTGTTTACTTTTCTTTCTCTAACTGCAAAGCAAGAGGAATTTTTTAAGTGAATTAGGTGACAGTCTTGCTGGAGTACAGGGATTGTGAAAGGAAATGATCTAGGACACGGGTATCTGACCTTTTCTGTAATAACAGCTACTTGTGCTGAATGAAAATCACGAGCTACCAAAATTAGTATTGTGATAGTGACCACAAATTACATTAGTGGCCACCATGTGCAAGATTAGTGTCATCTCAGTTCATCAGGCAGGCTTGCCAGCAGTAATGCTAAGGATGTGTTCATTTCAAGTGCCCCTTCATGGATAATGGGTAACAGCCTTATCTGCAGTGCCCGTGGCACCAAGATAATGATAGTAACATGTCTCCCAAATGCCGCTCGATTTATAACTATTTTTTTTGTAATTTTGCTGTACACCCATTTAATAGGGCCAAAACAAATCAGGACACTTAGTGATGCACAAAGGAAAATATTGACAAAACCCCAATTGCCACACGTTATCATTTGTGTGCTGTATATTTCTGTCAGTATAAAACTTTATCTCTGTGCAAAGTAAGTGGCCATTTCAACGGCAAATGTGCTGTCCATTAAAGATAATGCGCTACCAAAAGAAGCTTTAGTTACATTTTTTTTTTAAATCGCCGCCCCACATGACCATTAAAGTTAGGTGGGTCGTGAAAGTTTCAATTCTAAAAAGTGGGTCCCGGTTCTAAAATGTTTGTTAACCATTGGTATAGCACCTTTCATAGGTGTATCTGGATTGGCTGATGGTGTTTGGCAGGAATTAGGTCAGCATTGAGGATATTGAGTCATTTAGGGCCAGATGTAGCAAAGGGTTTTTCCCATTCTGTGTCAATGGGAATATGTGTTCGTACATATGGCCCTTAGTTCGAGCTCGGCATGCTAAGGTTTTTATTTACTGTGACCGTCAAAAAGAAATAAACTCAGCTAGTCGGCGATCTAACTGGAAGTAAATCACTAAAAGTTGTTATGTGTTAATTAAATATCCTCTAAAGTCACTAATTGTTTTGGTCATCGGAGGTTGAGAGTCTGTCATGTTTGAGCATTGACTAATATTGGTTTTTAGTGTTTATGACGTTCAACTTTCACTGTCCGTGTCACTAGATGAGTATTTTATGCGGAGTCTTGCATTGGGACAGTATGGACCATTAATGGTCAGAGCATGCGCAGAAGGACTTGTAGACTGTTTCTATTACCAGATCTGGATGAAGTGCGATAGTGTCACCAGATGGGGCTTGTCACTGGATAAGTGTATAGAACGATCAGCAGTGCTCTAGGTCTCGAGCTTGTTACTATGCGAGTCCTGTTGAAGACTGCAGTATTGATATTCTAGTGTGTTTCATTCAGTGGTACTGGGTGTTAGTGACATAGTAGAAAAAATCCTATGCCTATCCTATGGTAAGTCTTCAGTGTGACAAGCAGTGGTTACAGTCTTGGGCTTGTCAGCAGGAGCATTCTATTTTATTCATCAATGTGATTTTGTTGCTGGTTGATTTTTTTTTTCGAACAGCGAGTGTGCCTTTTTTGACGAGCACCCAGGAGCCTATAAAAAATGAAGGAGGGAACACGAGAGAAGGGTACAAGAGAAAAGAAAAGACTAAAAACGGTGTAAGGTAGTTGAAAAACTAGAAAATAACCAGTGTGGTATGATATTAGAATAAACTGTAGCACTTCCTTTTGCAAAGCAGAGAACCCCTTTTAATCAGTGTGACAAAATCATTCATATAGATTGCATGCAGGCAATTAAGTGTATATGAAAATTCATCATGCTAAACATTACATGTGATTAGTGCTTTCCTTCTCGCAAAGGCTAGGGACTGCTGCAGTGATGTCCTATTTGGGAACTGACGTGGCCCAAAGTCTTAATTTAGTCTTTAATTTGATCTAATGTTTTATGTGTTTGGTCGCCAAGCCTTTGCCTTCTGATTGCTGGTTTACTAAAGTTTCCTTTGGTAGTAACCATTTTCCAGTTCATACTTTGAGTACTAGGTAGAATGAGATACGGGAATGATGATTATTTAGTGCCCATTGGCATGGTGTTGTGTTCAGAACTTAAGGAAGGCTCATAAGAGGCCCCTTGATGGATGTCTGATGAGAGAAGCCAAGGATCTAATAAATTTTGTTCACTCTCTGGAGTAGACTTTATTCTAATTTCTTGCACTACCTTTTGAGCAATTTTCCTTAAACTAACGTTGATTCACTAGAATCCACTTAAGTTATAGAGTTGTTTCATTACTTAATGTGTGCTGTTGAGAGCCTTCTGTCCCTGCACGGCTGCTAATCTGGACAGAGGACTCTCGATTGTGACTAATCAGCAGACATGGTGATAACCCCATGATCGTCGTCTCCAGGGGTGCTTGTGCGGTATCAAGAAATTCCCTAGTGGTGGGCAGACTCTAATGCATGACAGAGCCAGTGCAGTAACACAGCAGAGGGATGGTTCTTCTTCATGAAGTGTTCCCAATTGTGACTGTTCCCTACACATTGGTTCTTTTCAGAGAATTATGAGAGGCTGGAAGCCGACAAGAAAAAACAGGTTCATAAAAAGCAACAGTGGGATGGGCCAACCATCCGCTACTGTTCAACAACCATGCCGCTGATTGCTGAGGTCAACCTAAAGGACGAGAACGTAGATGTCGAGGGGTATGTTTACATACTAATTTACAATTTTTCTTCTCTGTAAACGTTTCATAATTGTCTTGCTGTAGAAAAAATGTGTTCTTTGATCTACGTGTATCCATCTTATGTTGACCTAATAAAAACAAGCATTGGCACAGCCAGTGGGCCTGGCTTCAGTATGCCTATGCATGCAAACGAATGTCTTTACAAATGCTATTTAAAAAGAAGCATGCACAAATGCTCCTTGTCACATATTCTGCCACCTTGGCTTCACGACCGCTGGGAAACGGTAGCAAAAAATGATTTCTTTCTGTGTAGCTTATGCATACGAGATAGAATTGAGTCACACAAACAGCATAATGATTGAGAGAGGATGTAAAGTTATCCCTCCTGCATTCTACAGCGAGCACTTCCTAGAAGGTGAAATAACCAACAGCACGAAGCGTGAGAAAAATAATTCTCTGGGTGGAGCCAGCCCACTCTACGTATATATGGAAGAATTGGGAATAGTATATTTTTGCAGGCACTGCTGTGTTGTCAAGTCATGCTTAAAAATAGCAGCACTGTCAACAAATGTAATTTTCCTCCCTGGAAATAGTTTCATCTCTTAAAGTATGTGATGTCCTAGTCCTGTGGTCCTAATTTTGTCGCATTCCATCTTCCCCCAAGAAGAAATGCACGTTTGAGACCAAAGATAAAATTAAAATAAGTACAGGGAATCTTGAAAATCATTGCAGTGACAATCCCCATCCCATTCCTTCGTCACTCAGGCCTCCTGGCCCGATAACCTCTGCAGTCATGATCCAATATTCTACTGCCAAACAATCAACCAACATATGGAACGTTAGTGGTCTTCTAAATCATTCTGCATGTTTCACATTTATTTGATAAGTGAAGAAGATTGTAGTGAATTGCTTCAACCTGGATTGCTGGGACCTTTTCTGCAGACAAAACATCATGCTTTCCTATTCTCTGCATAAAATTCATGGATTCCTCATATTGTTGGGTTCCAGATGTTTAAGCCTGTGATTCAAATTTTAGGCATTTTGCAAATTTTGTTGTTGAATGTATGTATACAGCAGGATTTCATTAACAAGAACGGACCTTCGTAAAAATCACAGCACGGCATTCAGATTTGTTGATTGCCTATAAGCGGACTCCCTAAAATGAAGTCCAGCTATCCTCAATACTCTACTGAAGAGCCCATCATAATTTTAGTACAGATTCCTTCCCAGCCCAAAATATCTTTTACATGCATTATTTCAAATGATTCTGATCTTTTGAACAGTTTTGTCATTTGTTTTCATATATTTATATCCCCTCCCAGGCTGGACCAAGATACTCAACACAACGCAGATGGCTCCTCCGTTTCAGCAACTGTTGGCAAGTGTTCACGCACTTTCATCACGTTTAGCGACGAAGCCACCTTGAGAAAATTCTTTCCAAAATCCAAGCCAGCCAAGGTCCCGGTAAAGGAGATCTGCCCAGTCACCCACAAACTTGCCCAATACCGGGACCCTATTACGGATATCCCCTACTCCAGCATCCGGTCCTTCAAGATAATCCGTGAGGCCTACAAGAAGTACATCACGGCCCATGGGCTGCCAAATGCGGCGATGGCGGCGGCTCTAGGGACCAGCCCTTCTGTTAATGACTCTGGTGCCCGCTCCGGAAGACAGAAGATTATAATTAAGCAGTCTGGGCCATGAAACTTGGCCAAGTGACCCTAGGAGTCTGTTTTAAGGCAGTACCAGCTAAACTCCTGTTGACCCATTGATGATATAATGGGATGGAAAGATGCACCTGAATTTTTGAATGAAAACTATGTTTTAACTTATTTTTCACTCAGGAAACACTGCAAGTAATCCTGCTGGGGAAGCCCCCCTCGTCCCCTTTTCATAGATTGTGTGGATACCAGCGTTTCTTTCAGCACAAAAATATGACTTCCTTAAACAATCAGTGCTTTGCGAGTGCAAGAAAAGAGTAATAGATGTGAGGAAGCAGTTTAGGCATTACTAAAATAAGGTTGTCTGTCTCCAGGCTTTTCATTACCTTTGTTTTGCAACCCCTGTAATCCCATTTACAATTTTGCCAAATCTAAACACATGCACAACATATTCACCATATGTACTTCTACACCTTCCACTCTGCAGACCTGAACCTGATGTATTTGGAAAAAAAAAGCCCCTTGAGTTCCCCTGTCTTGTGAAGAGGTCAGGAAGGATGCTTTATGTTGGTGTCTTCAGCATCCAGACTGAGAGGCAGCGGTGTAGCTCAGTATTGCAGTTAATGGGCAGCACTTTATGCATTTTTGTTTAGATAATGTTTCTTGATTTGTAATGCCTTTAGTTGAGGTGAATTATTGTTTGAAGTTGATTAGAAACTTGGGTGTAAGCAAGATGATGTCTCTAAAAAAAATATTGGCATAATTCAAAGTGTATTAATACTAATACTGGCTTAATAAGACTTTTCAGACTGTTTTTCAAGATAACTCCCTTCACTACTTTTATTTCAAATTAGAAGGGTTTTCAGTAAATAAATACTCTTGATATAGAATATGGATTTACTGATCATATTCCATTGTACATTTTAGTGTGCCCTTCATCTTCGTATGCAGGTGCAATTTTTTAAAATACAACAAAGAAAAGGAAAAAAACAAAGTTTCTGTCTGCCTGTTGATAACAGCACACACTTTGCCAGTGATGTTTGTGAAGGGGTCTACAGGGATCGTGGTACTTCAGGTTCTAGTACTAAAGCATGCTAGTAATCTTTGGAAGGAGATTGCAGAATGCATGCACAAGACTAATTTTGTTTAATGTTCTGTTGTTTTTATTCTTGGTACATGTTTTTGCGACGTGCACATTTTGTTGACTTTCCAGTTTTGAGCTCAGAATTCCCATTCCAAAGTCTACACTTTGTTAAAACTACCAGCAGAGCTAGTGGGTCGATCAAATACGAAAAATAAATCGAATTTCTTAAATTGTCATCAGTTGTGAATTTGTAAAAGTTTATTTACGCCTTTAACCGTTTCTTGGTTACGTACGGTTTTTCTAACTTTAGATCTGTCACTCAGGTGGGGAATATGTGCTGCCACCGGCTTTCTCAGAATGGCAACTTTGCTCGTTGTTCTTGTCACTTCGCCAGATTGCTCAGTGTTTGCCAGAGTTTGAGGTCGCTGGGGGACCAGAGTTTGGTATGGTGTTTTGGGTATTGTGCATCTGAATGAGTTATCCTCAGAAGGAGGTGGAAATAACCTGAAAGTTGTAGTTTGCATACCTACACCTTGCCTGAATTTTTGAGTATGTGATGATATCCTGCGAACCTGGGCTGGGCGCATGGAATGTAGCTGAGGGATGGGATCACTGCTTCTCTTCTTGCCAGTAGTAATACAAAGAACTAAATGCTATGAAGAACTTTGGTGGTGGAATTATATATTATAATGCACACAAATCCTTAAAAAATTACATATTTTTTACTTTGATTTGCTGAAAAAGTAGCAAAAACATCTGTGCTGAAAAGCACCATGTATATCTAACACTAAGGAGGTGTGACAAACTTCCATGTTGTCTCTGTATGGAGACTATATAAAGCCTGTCACCCAGTGTGGGTAAACAATCGCTCTCATGTTAAAAGCAGTAATGGTTTCCCTCTGCAGCCATCGCTATATCGCCTCTAGGTGGTTTTCGAAGAGTCTGTTTTAAGGCAGTACCAGCTAAATTCCTGGTAACCATTGATGTTACTATGCAATGTCAAGAACCATGTCTGTCATGCATCAACCCTACTCTTGCGGTGATGAATGAAAGGGGCTTGTGTTGGGCCGACCATCGGAGATCCGGCCCAGCACTACTCCGGGGCATCATCGGGTCCAGAGAGGCTGACCTGGATGAACATCTCCTAACAGCCAATCAGAGGACGACTGCAGTGACAGGCGGGATTTTTAAACCCACCTCGTTTCTCACCAGGGGGTGGTTGAACCTGGCAGGGACAGCACCGGCAGGCGGACCACAGGAAAGAGCGGAAGAGAATAGAAGACCCCAGAACGAGGGAAAAACTGAAGGCGACTGCCCGACAACCTTTCCGACGCCCTGGTGGAGGAGCAGGAGGAGGCGAGGCAAGCAGACCAACCATGCTCTGGGGAGAGCATGGCCTCGCCAGGTACGGTCCTGTAATAGGACGGGGAGAAATACAATCGGGAATGGTGGGAGGAAGGAAAAACCGATTACTTGAAGACTGTTGTTTTTCTTTCTTTTGTTTGTTTTGTTTTGGTTTGTTTTGTTGGTGCTGGGTGAAACGTAGTAGTAACACCTAGCTTTTCCACGTCCCGTGTATGGTTAGGAGAATCGGGTTAAGGATTATTTTTCTGTTTAGGATTTCGATACATACTTGCTAAAGGGTACCAGGGGAGTAAAAAAGCAATCCCAAATAGAGGGTAGCCTCGTTAGATTTAAATAACACAGAGAAAAAGGGACAGCAAAGGAAGGTAAAGAGATAGCAAAGAAAGAAAAGAGACAGCACAGAAAGGAACCCTGAAAACGGGAAAAGAAGAACAAAAAAAGGGGAAAAATTTCCGAGAATAAGAAAGAGAGGAGAGCCAGACAGACCAGGGAACGTAAGATAAAAGAGCAGTATTAATACTTAACTCTCCACCAACAATCTTGTATTCTTCTTTTTCCCCATGTGCCTCCTGAGTCACCATCTGGGAAAAGAAGAATGAAGAGGGTGAAGACCACATGAGACCACAGAGAAGAAAGAAAAGCAAAGAGAAAGAAAACAGAATAGAAAGAAAAGAACTATAGAATTGTTATTTGTCACACAAAAAACTAACAAACCATATACTATAATATCGCCTGCGAGTCTCCATTACAGTGACCCTGTGACAGGGCTGTTCTTAACATCTGTGTCCATCGTTATATCACACACAAAAGCTTCCCCAGCTGTTGTATCACATCGTCATTTGAGGTGGGTTTGAACGCGTTTTTTCAAGGATGGTAAACTGATTTTGAAGTTCTGCAAAAGTTAAGTTGTTTAAAATTTGAGCTTGTGAGGTTTTTTTTTTTAAACCTCTGCCTGGCCCCAGATACATGAGCACGCTTTATGTGGTGCGTGTTTTATTTTGTTGAGTGCTTCTGCTTGTTTTAGGCCAGTCCTGTTGCATGTGTTGATAGTGTGTATGGGGGTGGGGTAAGCAAGCATTTAGAACTAGACAATGCACAACATCAGAGGTTAGACATAATTAATGTCCAATTGTTATGCCTTGATAGAAGGCTGAATGAGGAAAGGGTTGCTGGCAAAGCTATATGCTGTTCAGGTAAGATCCCTGTCTGATATTTTGTGTGTATGGAGCCTTTGGTGTAAAAATATGAAAATAAACATTGTTCACTTTTGAGGACTTAGTTATGGCTAATTGGGCTGAGGTGAGATTCCATATTTAGTGTGGTTTGAAAATGCCAAATCTGAAGCCTTATTTGATTTGAGTCCATCAGTTTTGATTTTGAATGTGACATTTTGCCCAATGCAAAAAGAAAGTAGGTGGCTTAACCAGTGTATAATACCCTCTTCTTCACCTTTCCAACACTGCCTCTAAAGAGTTATTTTTGTGTATTTAAGGAGACTCTATAGGACAAATTTTAAATGTTGTTAGTAAATATGTCGAGAGGAATGCTCATAAATCGTTGACCTTCACCAGACGTTTTTTCAGAGTACACTTTATCACTGCCTGTGGGCCTAACAGGTGGGCATGGGGTTGAAAAGCTGATAGAAGAGTTCTCACTGCATCTAGAGAATTTACTACGTTGACAGTGGTCATATCAAACAACTGGGAGAAGGGGTGTTTACTAAACTCACAAATGACATTGTGAGATGAAGCGTATAGTTTGGTTCATAAAGTTTGTAGACAAGTAAGGTCAACGCATGATTTCTGATGGATACAACTACCTGTGGATTCCTCACCTGATGAATACTCCCATGGCGCCAGCATTTGACGGAAATCTTCTTACTAGTCTCTGCACGTCGACGAGGACGTCACTCTAGCCCACGCGACGCCGTCTGACGTCATACAGGCAATAAGAAGTCCTCGCCGACGTGCCGATGACAGTTCCCTTTTTTCCGTGCATTCGAAACGGTTATCTTCGAGGGAGTTACTGTTACCTTCGCGGTTACAGTGTATTGTCTGCTGCGTAGTCTTCTCTGCGGTAACAATGTCTCAGAGGAAGTCGGGTTTCAAGCCCTGTCGAGAGTGTGGGGGCAAGATGTCAGTTACAGATCCTCACTCCGACTGTCTATGGTGTTTGAGCTCCGACCACGACGTCTCGACTTGCGATTCATGTCAACACATGAATCCGAAGGCCCTCAAAGAGCGCGAGGCCAAGTTATTCATGGCAAAGTCAAAGAAGAAGGAGAAACATCATAAGAAGTCTTCTTCGCCAAGGTCTCACCGGCGTCATCGAGACTCCCGGCGCCGTAGAGACTCACGACGTCACTCCAGCAAGGAGTCTCATTCGAGGTCACCTTCGGCTCGGCGTCGGAGGACTTGGGAGGTCAGCCCCACGGTCACGCCGCATCCATCGACGCCGTTGCCCTCTCCGGCGTCACCGACTTCACCTGGTCAGGCGTCAGTGATTGAGGTGGTGCAGCCTCTTGTGTTTTCTCCGGCGTCGCAGACGTCGAGGCCGGCGTCGGGGTCGCCCTCGATCCAGGCACCCCAGTATCCGGCTTTTCCCACTCCTGGAGCCGATAGTACCGCGTTTCTTAATGCGATGTATACCATCTTTCAGCAGATGGCTCCAGGAGCTGCTCCGGCTGGTCCTTCGGGGCCCTTGGCCTTTTCGTTGGGTGATCCTGCGCCTCTTCGGCCGGCACCCTTTATGCCCTTTCTCCCTTTTGGGAATGTGGGCTCGGCGCCGGTGCCGGCGTCGGTGGCCGCTCCGGTGGCTTCGGATGTTTCGGCCCCGGAGGTTGCCCCTCCGTCGAAGTCAGGATTTTGCCCTGTGACTCCGGTTGGTCCATTGGCTCCAAGACCTCGTCCTCCGGCTCCTGCCTCGGCGCCGAAGCTGCCTGTGGCGCCGGACGCGGCGTCAGATGCTTCTGGAGATCGGCGCCGTTCTTCGACGTCGGCGGAGGCCATGTCGACTCCGCGTATCGAGGAGAGACTTCATTCGAGGAGGCGTGCTCTCCGTCTTTTAGAAGAGCAAGAGTACCAGCGAGTCCTAGAGGAGGGAGAGATTGAGGACTCTGGAGACGGACTGCATGGTCTGGATACAGCCAGTGGGCTGGACACTTCCCCTGAGTGGGACCTTTCATCTCCAGGGGAATATACGGAGGAGGCTGCTTCCTTTCATGCTGTGGTGAGGAAGGCAGCGAGCTTTTTGGACCTGCCTTTGCCGGTGGCAGAGGCAAAGCAGAATTTGCTGACAGAGGTATTGCATCCGGCCTCTGCTGCAGCTGAGCCTCTCTTGCCATTTAATGAGGCTTTGCTGGATCCGGTGTTGGAGGTGTGGAAGAAGCCGGTGTCTTCCTCGGCCGTTCATAGGGCTGTGGCCAGGAGGTATCGAGCTGCACCATCTGACCCTGGCTTTCTCTCTAGACACCCTACGCCGGAGAGCTTGGTGGTGCAAGCCTCCTGTTCCTCAAAGTCAGCGCCTGGTTCCTTCCCGACGGTGCCTGGAGACAGAGACTCCAAGAAACTGGATGCGCAGTCCAAGAAAATATTTTCGTCATGCAGTTTGGCGTTGAAGGCCACCAACGCCACGTGCATTCTGGGGAGGTACATCCATGCGCTGATGGATGATATTTCGTCTTCATTCACGGAGCTTCCCCAGGGTCTTTTGGATGTGGTCTCGGACGCCCAGGCTGCCGCGACCCAGATTATCCAGTCTGGGCTGGACACGACCGACTCGGTGGCCAGGGCGATGGGCACGGCTGTGGTGGCAAGAAGACAGGCCTGGCTCCGAAACTCAGGGTTCTCTGCGGATGTGCAGTCGACCCTGCTGGACCTCCCGTTTGATGGGGACAGACTGTTTGGAGCCAAGGCAGATTCAGCCTTGGAACGATTTAAGGAGAGCAGAGCCACAGCCAAATCGTTAGGACTGCAAGCTCCTTCTTCCTCTGCCTCTTCTAGAATTTTCAGGAGGTTTCGGGGATTTGGGCGTGGCTCTTATTCCTCTTCCTTTCGGGGGAGGTTCCAGCAACCCGCCTCTTCCCTCCCCTATAGGTCATTTAGAGGGAGGGGGAGGGGTGGGGTCCGTACCAGAGGAGCCTCTCAACAGCACTCTGCCTCTTCTTCGTCCTCTGGAGGGGTGCAGCAGGGGAAGCAGCCTTAGGCTTCCACCGTTTCCCACTCACTCCTCTCCTGTAGGGGGAAGATTACAGCGTTTTCTCCACAAGTGGAAGTCTATCACAACGGACACTTGGGTTCTCGGCATTGTGGGAAAAGGCTACGCCCTTCCCTTTCGGGAGTTCCCGCCCCTCATCCCGCCCCGCCCATCTTATTGTTCAGAAGAACACCTCCTGTTGCTAGAACAGGAGGTTCAAGTCCTCCTTTCAAAGGGCGCGGTAGAGTTGGTCCCAGAGCAGGAAAAGGGTCGAGGTTGTTACTCAAGATACTTCCTGATTCCCAAAAAGGATGGTCAGTTGAGACCAATCCTGGATCTGAGGATCTTGAATTGGTTCCTCAAACAGGAAAAGTTCAAGATGCTGACCCTAGCACAGGTGCTTTTGGCGTTGAACAAGGAAGATTGGATGGTGTCTGTCGACTTGCAGGATGCTTACTTTCATATCCCGATACTCAAGTCGCACAGGAAGTATCTCCGGTTTGTGGTAGGGTCGCAGCACTATCAGTTTGCGGTCCTCCCGTTTGGTCTTACTTCAGCACCTCGAGTCTTCACAAAGGTGATGTCAGTGGTTGCGGCGGAGCTCAGAAGGAAGGGGATAGCAGTATTCCCTTACTTGGACGACTGGTTGATCAAAGCCAAGTCCCCGGAGCTTGTGTCGCATCATCTGCAGTCAACAACCCAGTTGTTGTTCGACCTGGGCTTTTCGGTGAACGTGCCCAAATCTCACCTGGAGCCCTCTCAGCGCCTCCTGTTCATAGGGGCAGTACTGGATACAACATTGAGTCGAGCCTTTCCTCCGCCTCAGCGGATTCAAGATATTCAGGAATTGGTTCCAATGTTTCGAAATGGAGCGGTAGTTCCAGTCCTCAAGGTCCTTCGTCTGCTCGGTCTGTTCGCCTCCTGCATTCTGTTGGTCACGCATGCTCGCTGGCACATGAGGGCTCTTCAGTGGTGCCTCCGAAGGCAGTGGTCTCAACACAAGGGAGATTTAGAAGGTACTGTCAAGATCTCCAGAGATGCTGCTGTGGAATTGAAGTGGTGGATTGCGGGCAACAATCTTTCACAGGGGAAGCCGTTCGCGCAGTCGCCACCAGTGGCCACGGTAATAACGGATGCCTCCACCCTAGGATGGGGAGCTCATCTGGGGGATCTGGAGATCAAAGGGCTTTGGTCTCCAGAGGAACAGGTGTTTCATATCAATCTGTTGGAGTTACGGGCTGTACGTTTGGCTCTCAAGGCCTTCCTCCCATCCCTTCGTGGTCAGTCGGTACAGGTCCTGACGGACAATACTACCACGATGTGGTACATAAACAAACAGGGAGGAGTAGGGTCGTACCTTCTCTGCAGAGAAGCTCTTCGGCTATGGTCCTGGGCAAAGGACCATCAGATTTGCTTGGTGGCAAATCATCTGGCCGGGGTCTTGAATGTACGTGCGGACAGTCTCAGTCGCCAATTCTCGGCAGACCACGAGTGGCGTCTCCATCCAGATCAAGTCTGTTTAATCTTCCAGATGTGGGGGTTTCCTCGGATAGATCTGTTTGCCACTCGGGAGAACGCGCATTGCCCGTTATTCTTCAGCCTCCAGTATCCGATGCAGGGAGCGTTGGGGGACGCGTTTCAGATAACCTGGTGCGGCCAGTTGCTTTACGCGTTTCCCCCCATACCCTTGATTCCTCGAGTGTTGAGGAAAATTCGCCAAGACCGGGCCCAAGTCATCTTAATAGCTCCGGATTGGCCAAGGAGGGTATGGTACTCCGACCTTCTCCAACTCTCACTGTGCCCTCCGCTCCGTCTCCCTCTCAGGGCAGACCTCCTCTCGCAGTCGCAGGGGCAGGTTTTACACCCCAACCTCCAGAGTCTGCACCTACATGCTTGGAGATTGAACGGGGCAACCTGAGTTCCTTCTCTCTCCCGCCTGATGTAGTGGATGTTATCTTAGCGGCCAGGCGACACTCCACTAAATCTATCTACGCTAATAGGTGGTCTAAATTTGTTATGTGGTGTGGAGAGAGACAGATTGATCCCTTACATGCTCATCTGTCACATGTTTTGTCTTTTGCACTGTCTCTAGCGCAGAAAGGTTGTGCAGTAGCTACCATTAAGGGTTATTTGTCGGCCTTGTCAGCCTTCATTTGTCTTCCAGACCAACCATCGTTATTTAAATCCCCTATTGTTCTCAGATTCTTGAAAGGTCTTCTGAATCAATATCCTCCAAAACCATTCGTTATGCCTCAATGGGATTTGTCCTTGGTCCTGACTTTCCTTATGGGGTCCCCTTTTGAGCCTATGCATTCTTGCCCCTTAAGGTATTTGGTTATTAAAACAGTATTCCTGGTAGCTATAACATCTGCAAGGAGAGTGAGTGAGTTGCAGGCCTTATCGGTTAAACCCCCTTATATAACGTTTTATGGGGATAAGGTGGTGTTGAGGACCAAGGCTGCTTTCCTTCCGAAGGTTGTTTCACCCTTCCATTTGGCTCAGACAATCACTTTGTCCACGTTTTATCCTCCGCCTCATCCTTCAAAGGAGGAAGAAAGACTACATCGCCTGGACCCAAAAAGGGCGTTGAGCTTCTATATCGACAGAATGAAGGGTATCAGGCTGGAGGATCAGCTGTTTGTCGGATACGTGGGCAAGAGGAGAGGAAAGGCAGTCCACAAGAGAACACTCTCCAGGTGGGTTGTTCTTTGCATTAAAATCTGTTACTCTTTGGCAAAGAAGGATCCGCCTGAGGGCATTAGAGCTCACTCCACCAGAGCTAAGTCGGCCTCTTCGGCCTTGGCCAGGGGTGTTCCTGTGGTTGACATCTGCAAGGCCGCAACTTGGTCGTCCCTTCACACTTTTGTGAAACATTACTGTTTGGACTCTGAGGTCAGAAGGGACGGTCATTTTGCACGGTCAGTGCTGCAGGATTTCTTGGTTTGACCATTTAGGCACCCACCGCCGGGCGTGGTACTGCTTTGGGACTCTATTCATCAGGTGAGGAATCCACAGGTAGTTGTATCCATCAGAAGAACGAGTTACTTACCTTCGGTAACGACTTTTCTGGTGGATACATTAGCTACCTGTGGATTCCTCACGGTCCCACCCGCCTCCCCGTTGCCTTTTTGGTCTCTCCAAGCAATCCTTGAGTGTGCTCCTTTTGGTCTTCAAAGTTGCAATACATTTTGCATGTATGATATTTGTATATATGTGTATATTTATATATAAATCTATATATATATTGGGTATATACATGATTCGTATGTATAAATATATTTATTTGTTTAAAAAAAAAAAAAAAAAAGTTATATTAAATCTACAGCTATTTTATTGCAATGTTGTGTGATTTACAATATTAAGAGATGTTGCTTTGCTCTTTCATTGCATTGGGTTATTATTATTATTCTCATGCACGTAAAAAATGTTGGTACTGTCATCGGCACGTCGGCGAGGACTTCTTATTGCCTGTATGACGTCAGACGGCGTCGCGTGGGCTAGAGTGACGTCCTCGTCGACGTGCAGAGACTAGTAAGAAGATTTCCGTCAAATGCTGGCGCCATGGGAGTATTCATCAGGTGAGGAATCCACAGGTAGCTAATGTATCCACCAGAAAAGTCGTTACCGAAGGTAAGTAACTCGTTCATCACAGTCTAACAAGCAGGAGTGACTGGTGATGGGATTTGTAGGGTTCTGAGTCCTGAGGAAGGACCCTGAGACCATCTCATTTGGTGTTTTTACTCCTATCTAGGAGACCCACAAAACAATAGTAGGGATACTAATAGGGAAGGTTTAATGATATATAGGAAGGTGGATCCCTTTGAGCGTCTTATGAAATTAAAAACAAAAAACATAGCTCCACCCCTGGTATTGGTTATGCACGGGGTGTTGTAGCACGCCCTGTGATGAAGCATGCCACAATTAGTGGGTGAGAGCACTTTTGACCCATATATGGGTCTCCAGGGAGACTTTTAGCCCTTTGTTTACCTCCTCACCCCCACTGACTTAATGAACCTAGACCTTGGCTCTTCCTGGTCTGAAAGTAGGCGGTGTGTATCGGCTCTCCTACGAACCAAGTGAATGAAAGCTCCCTTGCTTGCTATGCCATTGGACTCCAGCTGTAGCTCGCTCAGCGGCTGAGAATATTTTAATCATTACGTATGTCACTTTCTAGTTGTTTGCAATGTATTCTATCACCTTGCCCAAAACGTCAGCTGTCTTTTTACTCAAACTTTGTACCCTCCCAGTCCAAGGACCTGGTGTGCAACAGAAAGACACAAGGCTGGGGCTGTGGAGTCAGCCGTTACAAAGCTAACTTGAGGTTCTCCCTATAGATTGTGATAGAACTCTCGGATGAGCTGAGAATGTCTCCTACAAAGAGGTGAAGACTATATCTGCTCACTTATCCCATAGGCACACAGCAGAGGTGGGATTTTATTGACTGGTCAGTACACTGTGGATTTTGCTCAGTCCAATCTGGGGGGATTCAGATTATGTGTTGAAAAGTATGGGTGCTGCTGAATTTGCACATTCACTATTTGGGCGACCAAATTAGCTCAGCTCGGTTTTGGGGCTGCTTATTTTGCACATCCCAGAAGTGGGAGTGCTCATTTTGCACATCCCAGAATTAGGGTGGCTGATTATGCACACCTCCAGTATTTGGTGCTGCTAATATTTCACATCCTCGTATTGTAAATGCCGACATTGCATAGCCAAGAACTGAAATTGCTGAATTTACAAATCTCGTTACTGGGTTTCCAACTTGCTCAGCCCAGTGTTGAGTATGTCCCCAAATCTGGCACAACCCAGTGCTAGGGCTGTAAATCTTGCATAGCTGAACCTATGGCCACTGTGGAACTTGCACAGCACATTATTGGCTCTGCTGATTTTTCACAACCCCATAGTAAGGTTCCTGAAATTGCATATTCTCGTTTAAAGTCACAGCTGAGGAGGGGGTGACCAAAATGTAGGAAGCCTTAAATGGTGAAAGGATGCCCAGCAACAACCTATATTTTTGAAAATGCTCTCCCAGAGATAACATTGCTGTCCGCATCCTTGTATGACCTGAGGGGCTTTAGGGGCTGTGAAGAGGGGAGGCTTGTGTAAAGTATCCAGTATTAGCGGTCGGGGTTGAGTGAACGGTGGCTACTTCCCTGGCATGCAATACTAGTCCAAAACATTGTGTGAGAAATGGCCTATATTTATTAATCTTCCGTACTGATGCGTTGAAAGAATCAGTATGATATGGGGCCAGAAAATACGGTATTGCACCAGAATATCATATTCATAATATCACCTCACCTAAACATTGCGCCTAAATGTTGTTTACCAGATATGGTTCCATCGGCATTAATAAAACAAACTCTACTCCCAGTGCGACGGTGTATTTGTAAGTGAAATTTCGGCCACTCTATTTTTATAAGACAATATTTTTGCTAATGATATTTTGACATACAACCATTCTAGAGCACTCCTGGGACAAAGTACTGTGTTAATTACCTTGCGGGAATTTACGTTCATGCCTTAGAAAGTTTGACGGTGGTCACAAGAGGCTCGCTGAAAGTTGGGCATTTGTGAGACTGCTAAAAATATCCCAGGCCTTTAAGCTGCTATTGTGTCCCTATTCTCGGGCACTAGTGCGCGCGCTGTGTTCTGCAGACCGCATAGCTTAGCTTCTAGGCGCTGGAGCTGACACCCATGTGCTTCAGAACTCCAAAGTGCACTGGCGAGCGGCCGTGCGTGTGCTGTGCCGGTTCTCACCACACGATGTCCACAGCCCTCCGGGCGATGACGGGGCTCCACCCGTCCATATGATCTGTTCACCAGCTGCAGCCAAAATAATAAAATGCTGATGTCACCCCCTCCCCCTCCAGCTCTCAGTAGCCCTCCCGCCCCCACCAGCCTGCTGCTCTGCTCACTCATCCTGCAGGGCACCGGACCTGCGGCACCCTTAGCTCTCCCTACCCACCACCTCCCAGGAGCCCTCCACCTCCGAGTGACCCACGGATCTACTCCGCTCCCTCCAGGACAGCAGAAACCCGGCTCACGCGAAGGTAAGCCCCGGGGATAAACTCAGCCAGTTATGTCTCACCCCCCCACCCCCACCGAGAGACTCCTAGTGAGGTAAACTTCCATACCCCCCTTTTATACGTACCAGTCACTCGTCCACCCACCTCCCTCTCTGTCTCAGTGAGGTCATTCTCATATAGGCTGACTGTGGGGAGGCCACAGGGCCCTAGACATGTTCACAGGGAGGGAGGGAAAGTTACACCCTTCCCTGCTAAAAACTCCCTGCACACAACTTACTGGGAAGTATTCTCCATCTCAGCATACATCTCACAGGGAAGTAAGTTTTTAGTGCCACCCACATTGCGCACGGGACTACTCACAGGGAGGTAAATCTCCCGTACACAGACTTACAACGAAGTAAACTCTCTGCACACAGCTCTTGGAGGTTGGCTCCCAGTGCAGTATCTACCAGGGAGGAAAGTTATACGCAGATTGTGACAGTATAGTATCACTCCGCCGGGTCAGGCAAAGCGAGCTTGGTTCCTCGTACTTAGATGTACGTCTAATCCCTGTAAATAAACTTCTAGGGAGGTAAATCCTCCGCAGACTGACCATAAAGGTACAGACTGACAGTGAGGTAAACCATTCCGCGCCCCACACACACAGCTTACAGGAAGGCCTCCAGAGAGTCACTCACAAGGAGGCAGGTACTCATGGACTCCACGGATGTTCCCTTTGAAGAAACTTACAGTAAGGTATGCCCTCAGCCATACATTGACTCACAGGGAGGGAAGTCCCCCGTATGTCTTCAGACTCGCCACTCCCCCAATACACATTACTCGCGGTGAAATAAGTACTCTTGCTGCAAGGTAGGTCCTGTAGACATACTAATGAGAGGGTCCCTTTAACAAAGATTCAGAGTGTGGCCTCCTAAGGGGTGCAGACTTAGAGGTAAAATCTCAGAGACAACTTCACAGGGGGTAAATATCCGAAGACTGTCCACATGGAGATGACCGCCCACATACTGACTTACAGTGAGGTAACCGCCCTTCCCTCACAACTCAACCCATGGGGATTTAAGTCCCCATGGAGTTATTCCGAGTGTCCTCTCCTTTCGTAGTGTTAAGTATCCCTTGTAGGTGTATGTTGTACCACAAGTGTTGACCCTCATTGGGGAATCTGATCCTCCATGGGTGTGACAAATTTCCTGTCTTGCCGCATGTGCCCCTACATCACTGCTGATGTGAAAACACCTCATTTCATGTCTCCACACTGTGAAGGTTGGCTTGTGTCACCAATGTCCGCGTCACAGCATCAGGGCTTAGCTCTTACTACCAGCGTATATATCTCACTCCCCACACCAGCCTATAGTTCTTATTGCCAGGGCCTGTCTAGTCCACCTTGCCGGATTACAGCTCCTCCAATACAGCCTTAGCTTTCCCATCAACCACTGTAAACTGTGCACAAGTACCAGTAGATGACATACAAAAAAGTCCTACATACATCAGCCCTGCCAAAAAATGTTTGCACCACGTTCATGCCCTGAACAGACCCTGCAATCGTCCAGGGTTGAAACACATTGACATTATTGTCAAGAAAAATTGACACCAAAATTACCTAGACATCTGATAATTGCGACCTCTCAACCCAGCTGAACATTACTGATAGACACCTGAAGAATTGCATTCAGTCCGTAGCATGACACTGGATGTTTGTGATGGTAAATATACTTTCTGTTGAAAATATTTACACCATATCTCCAATTTTGCCCCATCAAATCTTGGACTCGTGCATTCAATTTCCCCTTCTAAACCGGAGTTATTGGTAATGGAACTTTTAGTATTTTCTTCATTTTTTTTTTTTTTTTTTTTTTTTTTTTTTTACATATTCACCTAAAAATCTTTACTCACTTTATAATCCCTGGTGGAGGAATTCATCCATTTCATTCTTTTATGAATGAAGAATATAGAAATGTGTACACTTTCTTAATACTTAGTTCTTATGTGCTCCATGAACTGATGCTTGCACAAATGTTAAGAGAAATAATTTTGGGATTTTTTTTTTGTTATTCCATACAACAGATTCAGGTATGTTCTTTGTAGAAGAAGGGCCTTTAATGTTCTTTACTTGAGGTCCGCCCCTTCCCGGTTTTGGAAGGTCCCAATCCTTTCATCATTAGTTTTAGCACATACAAGCCCTGACTGATATCCTGAAGCAGGATTTAGCTTTCGGTACAAAGTCTAACCCACAGTGCTCATGCCAGGCTGTCAGTGCTTAGGTCTAGCATATAGCACCAGTATCTTGCTGCCAGCGCTTAGCTCCCAGTCTCTTGGTCCAGTGGCCAGGTGCAGGATATTGCACTTAGTATCTGGTTATAGCACACAGCTCTGGGGCCTAGGTTTTCGCGGGTGTGACCAACTGTTCCATGATCTAGTGCACAACACCAGGGCCACCTCAAAAGAACAGAGAATAGTTCATAGTATCTCAGGTAAGCCTACCATACCAGTGCAGAGTTTGCAATATTCAAGTCTAACTCATTGCACCGGGGGCTGGCTCTAATACCCGGGCCTAGCTGACAGAACCAATGGAAGGGCCCCATTTTCCAGGGTTTAGCTCCTAGTACCAGAGCTTGGGTCCAATACAAGAACCAATAGCCCCGTTCTGCTCGGTGCATTCCATTTCCAGATCTTAGCTCAGGAGACCAGGGACCAATTTGCAGTATTAGGGCCTGGCTCCCAGGACTAGCAATTCGCCTTCATTACCAGGGACTTGCTCATATAACCTGCATCCTACCTACAGTTCCAGTATCTAACAAGACATACCTCTTATTTCAAGCTTCCGCCTCCCAGCACAAGAGTCAAGGGTTCATTATCAACCATGATGCTTCAGTACCAAAGTACCCTGAAGCAGTGGTGATGGAGTTTGTTAACCCAGCTTCACCACAGACAGGGCCTCTTTCCCGGAAGTCTGAGAAGGAGCAATTTCTGGACAACTCACCCCCACCTGCCTTGAGTAACTGCCCCAAGAGCTTCAGGAGGAGCGCTTCCACACCAACCCACCACTTCCTGACCTGGACCAGGGTTGCCTGCCACTCAGAAGAAGTGATGGGTCATTGGCTTAGCCATTCACACCCCTGTCATGGTGTCAATGACAGAAGTCCCAGAAGACATGTCGGTGCCTAATCCTGTCTCGACCCAGTGCCCCTCGAGCCTCTGAGGATGTGTGAGGAAGGGTTTTCCAAGAAATGCCACCTCTTCCATTGGGTAGCCTTTCCATGTGCCTATGTTAAAGCGTGGGTTTTACTCATTCCACCTCTGTACTAGGGGCCTCTAACCTAAGAACTCTGGAAGTCACAAAGGACAGATGGCCCACACTGTCTGTGCTCTATCCTGGAATCGACCTGTTGTCCCATATGTCTGTAAAGGAGTGAAGAACGAGGGCCCCCTTCCCTAGAGTTCCTCTACCATAGATTCTGCTAGGATGAGCCCACTCCTTCCCACTGCAATCTGGTGTTCAATAAAACTTTGCAAAAAGTGATTTCTGGGTAACCAGGCCCTCTTTCCTTCAACTTGGGGCCACAGTCCCACCAGCATCTGAAGAGGCAGAGTTTTGGTTGACCAGGTCACTAGCTTAAAATCCTGGTGAAGAAGCATTTAGGAACAAGTTGCCTGTATGTCAGTGATAAGGGACTGGGGTGAAGATAATGCAGAAAGTCTTTGTTTTTGTTATGGGTCGCAAGAAACCGTGGACTAACTCATGCAAGACAGCAAATATACACCTTGGATTCAGAACAGCTCAAAGTGTTGGAGATGAAGCTGCCTGCTTCAAATCTTTGATGCATCAAACTTTGGTACCAGGATGTCCACCATGCTGAGAACCCCCAGAGGGCTCAATTGTGTGTTCTAGGTCCTGGAAAAGCCCATCGTGCCCCCAGTCTCATATCCACAGTTTTCTTTTTTTTAATTTCACTTCGCACCTGCACCAAAAGTCAAACCATGGTCTTCAGTGGTTGGCTATAGTGAAACCACTAGACGACTAGGAGCGGTAAACTTAAAGGTAAGCTGTTGCGACACACAAATCAATTAAATAAGGATTTAGCAAGGAAAGTAAAGGAGGCCGAGTTGTGAAAGTGATACCCAAAAGTGACACACAAAACAAGGAAATCTTTAAATATATGTAGATTTATCAAGGGAGTTAAACGAGGGCGAGTTGAGAAAGTAAAAACGTGCACTGGGCTTTAGCACCCACTGCAGAGATGTGAGGGTAGCCCACACGTGTGGTTCAAATTCCTGCTAGGTCAACCCGTCTTTTCCCCATCCAAGGTGGATACCGCTGATTTAGGTATTAATAACGCTTGCCAGGGAAGTGTCGAGAAATGCACGGGTGTATTCACGTCGAGGAGTTTGGGGTCGTCGCCCAGGAGGGAGACCCAAGGCAGGCCGGCGATGGGTTTCACGGATGCAGATCATCGCAGGGGTATACATGTCGCTCTCGGTGTCTCGTTAAATCGCTGACTCTGCAGGTCTCTGTCTGTCCCTGGAATAACTCCGCGGTGCCAGCCGGGCGAGCATGGCCGATCCTGCCAGGCAACCAGAGCTGCTCGATTGAAAGAAGTCCCCAGACTTCTGGGGTCGAAAGATGTACTCAAGAAGGTCTTTGTGTTTGCCTCAATTTTCAACTTTTTGGAATTCCGTGGCAAAGCACGAGCAAATGTTTCCACATAACGGAAATGTCATGCTGAAGTGTATGTCGATGTAGAGCGATCCCTTTCATCCTCATTCCCCCCCCCCCCCCCCCCCCCCCCCTATTTTTGGTGTTTCCTTTTCCATTCACAAGTAACAGCTTGTATCCATCCATGCTCGTCTTTATTTATTTAGAGTAACTATTGAGGCGTTTTGGGGTATGAAACTATTTACACAGTCATTTATACTCGCAAGGATGCTAGTTTGTGGGCGCGATCTACCTTTTGCTGGAATCTCCAGCCGAGAATCTCCCAAAATGAGCTGATTTGCTCCCTAGAAAATTCCTTCACCGTGGGTGAGTTTTTTTTTTTTGCGTGAGCAAATCCATTTTCAAACGTAAAATGTGACATTGTGTGGCTCAGTTCTGTAAGATATGAACTTGGACGCTTAAAACTTGCTGTTGTGAACCGAGCCAGCAGAGGCCCATGTATAAAACTCATTGTGAAATTATTGTGGCGCGTCAACCTTGGGGGTCATTTGAATAATGTCCGTCACTGTCTTATCTGCAAATCAAAAAGCAGCGTTTGCAGACTCCAGAATTTTCACGCAGAAATGAGCAAGTGAAAAAAGTTCTTCAGTTACAATTGTGATAGAGCACACCACAAATTGCACACACTTTTGCAGCTTTGAAATGAATCGGTAGATTTACCTACGCTTCGCCCCACCGCAGAGTCGTGCAAAGTGACTCAAAGCGGCACAGTCTTGATATTGTATTAACTTATCAATGTAAAACTTTTTTTTTTTTGCCTGCCAAGTTGCCATTTTTATAGCGCCAATATTGTCGAGGAGGCGTTCCATGGGGGGTCTCTGGCCGTCCCCACGCTGCCGCCAAGGAATATGGAGGCAAAGTCAGACCAGAGAACATTTTCAGATCTAGCATGGCATCAAAAAATGATGCCAACTCGAGGCTGGTGAAAAGTCGGTGAAATTTTTTTAGTTTCTTGTGATAATTCAAATACGGCATGTGTGCTGCACTGGATGGCATAGGGACAGATTTTAAGTGGAAGGGTATCCTCTCAGTACAACATATGCTGGACAACACAAAGAGACACACACAGACATCCCCCTACCCACCTTAATCAGCTCCATTACAGGGTAAGAGAAGCCACACTCCATATTAGTAACTAGGGCTCTGCGCTGCTCTCTTGTGCTATAATTGTTTGTTTTTTATTTTTCAATAAATTTGCTCCAAAGTGTTATAACCAAGTTCAGCGGTCTTAATGTTATCGATCTCTGAAAGATGAACGGTCAAGGCAACCACGGCAGGGTTTAAGTTTATGCTTTCTACAGCTGGTGCTTTAACCCACTCATCTATCGTTTTCCTCTAAAATGCCTGGTTTCAGTGGATGCAAACGAGAATGGTCAACTCGGGTGTTCTAGAAGGGGGTGGACCATCAAAAGGGAGCCAGTCTGTTTTTTTTTTTTCTTCTTTTTTTTATCGTATGTTAATGTATATCGTGTGCCTGGTTAGTTGCATGAAGGGGCTTGGGAAACATGAGGTGCAATACGGATTTAGGCGTACCTAATAAAGTACATATATGGATGCACTCATTTAAATACATGTGTACATGCACGAAGAAATACAAGAGATGAATGTACATCTACACAGCGCTATAAGCTCGTTGCTACTCATGGAATCAAGGAGATGTTGCCCACAGGTGTCACAAATGCCCGTTTTTCAGGCAGTGTGATCTGTGGGTGTCCCTATAGGCCCAGGGCCTGAAATGAAGGCCGGCCTGTACTAGACATGTGTGGAAGGAGATAAGGGCGCCGCCCTGCTCAGAGGCTACAGCAGCTGGTGGCACCACCCAGGCCATGCTCATTGCTGGCATTTAAAATTCATGCATGTCAATAGACCGATCAGACGCGAGACTTCCTATTTTTCTAGCCAAACATGGTTTTATTTCAGCTATCTGTCGTCTGAAGTTGCCCCTCTTTCAGTATAAGTCAATGGGGGAAATATTTTCTTCCAAATAATATTTAAACATTTCCCACTATACTCTTCCAAACCGCTGGCATGTATGAAAATGCCACACAGCTCCACTGAGGAAAATGTGTGCGGGCCTGCCACTACTCTTTGTGGTGGCAGTAGTGGGGGCTCGACGGACTAATCCCCCCACATCTCTGTCCAGATCTGCAGCTTAACCTAAGATTACAATACAAATGCCTAGACACAGCTCTGCTAATGAGCCTCAAGCCTTGTTATGGCCCAGCTGTCGCCAGACAATTATGTGAGCAACACTAGAAAGGGATTTTGTCTCCACCCACATGTCAGGAGCCACCAGTACATGGTTGTGATTGGGAAGAAGGCGTGTGCTTTCACAAAAACAAGTGCTTGATGTGAATTCCCCCCCCCCCCTTTCACCAGTTATCTGAGTCGTGGCTCGTTATTCCGCTTGCAGGGCCCATACACAGCTCCACCCTTGTTATTCAGTCCGGACCTAAAGCATCCAATGCCAATGTACCTGAATCCTGACTCACCATACCCATGCACAGCAAGGACAATGCAAGGTGAAACTCACCTCTAGTACACTTCAGTCCTAACCTGCTAGTTGTCAGCATGTTACCAAGCCCATCCCTACTTATTGAAAGATTGAATGATTGGGTCAGCCATGCATGGGTCTAACGTTAGACCTGCTGGTTACACAGTAATCCATGTAGCAGTTCCTCAGCCACACAAGCTTCCCCACTGGCAGATAGCTCCCACTTTGTGGGCGTTTTCCTTGTGTTTAGGTCTATCTCAGGCAATGGGATGTCTCCAACATGAGCCTTGACCTGGGTCTTGGCTTGTGTCGTGTAGTTACATGTCTCTAATATGATCCTTCCCTTGTCTCTAGGCCTGTCTCCTGGAGTGTGATGTCTCCATTGTGTCCCTTTCGTTGTGTTTAGATATGCCTCATTTTAGCAATGCCCAGCTAGCACACTTCGGTATTCCTTTATTTAAATATCTAAGCTCACTTTACATTGGCTCATAACTTTGCCCCCAGTTCACGTTGTAATCTGTCACAATGCCATCTGTATTTGTTCTAACATGACACACTATACCTATTTCACAACATCTCAGTTATCACACTTTTGCAGTTTTCACTAATGCCCCAGCCAGCAGACGTTGCTGTACTCCAGGAAGCTCCTCGTATACATACTTCACAAACTTTTAAATTCTCTTTGTAGCACAACATACAGCTCTTGCTTGGTTCTGGATAGTTGGGCTATGGCTCAGTGAGTAAAATAACTTCACTGCCGTCAGTGTTTCTGTGGTATTTACCCAACCCTGTAGTCTACTGCTAGGTCTGCTCACAAAGGAGAAGGCATCAGCACTGGCAAGACACAGGCTTTGTGGGAGAAATATTGTTGACAGCTGGAAGACAGTAGGGGCAGAGATATTCTGCGTGTCATTCTCTAATTCAAACTCTCAAGATGCTATGCTAAACAGCAGCCACTTGATGGCTCTAGCCCTTGACTCAAGTGGGCACTTCAGTGAAAAGTTTACAGCTCCCTTTAAGAAATGGTCACCCACCATTAAAGTTTATCCGGCTTTGATGCCTCAGACCCTGGGATCCTGAAACGTATTTCTTTCAGGTAGTCACAGAACAAACACATATTGGGATAGTAGTTGGAAAGAAGAGAACCAATCAGGACAGCCACTTCACCCTCCTATTTAAAAGTAATTAAATGCATAGCCTATTTCTACATTCAGATCTCTAACCTTACAAATAAAGAAAGTTCTATTTAAAAATGGGTTCCTGTAGATAATAAAACAGTGACAATACAATAGGTGAATCCATACCTGGTTTAATAATATATGCGAATGCTGAATTGTGGGTGTGGGGGGGAGTGGAGCCTGAACTACAACCCCCCAGTGACACTAGCAGCGGGAGGAGGGCTGCATTGCCAGAGACTTGCCAGGAGGTGCACATAGTGTATGTTCTGCTCCCGCAGCGCGGGACGTGAACGCTGAACGGGGGGGGGAACCTGAACTACAACCCCCAGTGACACTTGCAGGGGGAGGAGGGCTGCATCGCCAGAGACTAGCCCGGAGGTGCATACAGTGCACGGTCTGCTCACGCAGCAGGACGCACCTGGGTGAAGTACGGGCCGAGAGCGCACCCATCTGTGCCCGTCCGCGTCCGGATGTGGCTGGGATGGACCCTTTCTCATAGTTTTGTATTTGATTTATTTTGGGTTTTGAGTTTTTAGATATGTAGTTGTTGTTGACTCCTCATCCTAGTCAGAGCAATGGGCAAAAGGAAGGTGAGTGCTTTTGGCAGCTCTAAAGATAGCATCATTTCTCACTACGGCCATGACTGCATTAAATACCGAAATTGAATTGGTTGGAGAGAGACTGGCTGTAGCAAGGAAGTTTCTTGCCCCCACCTTCCCAGCCCCTGTCAAAGAATGGCAATCACTAAACCTTGGAAGGGGTGGAGGGCGGGGCCCACTAGGTTGTACTGTTAAAGAAAGGGATGGGTGCATGATGATAAGCCACCAAAATGGCTGTGTTCTACAAGGGGAATTCAATATCTCAACCAGTGGAGATGGTAATCAGGCCACTAATGACACCAGTGTGTACCCCTGTAAGATATTGTCTCTCCACCTACTAAGCGGAAGAAGTACGCTCCCCGGAACCCAGGTAAGACCTGGATGAAAGGCTCTAAAGCAAATGGGCCAGAGGTTACCCCTCAGTCACAAAAGACCCAGGCTGCCGGGTAGAGACAGATGGATGATCCAACAGGAACCGGAGATTCTGAGGGTAACTGTTTGGACAAAGTCTTTGTAGAGGCTATTTTAGAAAAATAACTTAAACCTCTGGTGGATATATTGAACAGTATTGACTCCTCCTTAACATATCTTGTGGACTCCGCAAAACATAAATAATCACCCATCCAGAATGTGGAGGTGGACATGTAGTCCTGCTCCTTAGGCCCACAAGTAAAACACCCTGTGACGGTACAAAAAAAGAGCAGATCAATCTATAAGGTTTATGCAGTCAATAACTACTCCCATGGATCAACCAGTTAACAATGTTGAGATTCCTCCAAAGCCCATAACTGTACCCTCAGGGAATTATGGGAGGAGTAGGGCTTTTGGGAGGGAAGGTGTTAGACCTGGCAGCTTTTTGGCGTGTCTCCCCTGTCTTTTTGCCTTCTGACCTCCTGGTTTTGGACTCTGTTTTTGCTGGTTTATTGTCTCTGCACACTTTACCACTGCTAATCAGTGCTAAAGTGCAAGCGCTCCCCATGTAAATTGTACTGTGGATTGGTTTATCCATAATTGGTATATTTGATTTACTAACAAGTCCCTAGTAAAGTGCACTAGAGGTGCCCAGGGCCTGTGAATCAAATGCTACTAGTGGGCCTGCAGCACTGGTTGTGCCACCCACATTAGTAGCCCTGTAAACATGACTCAGACCTGCCATTGCAGTGTCTGTGTGTGCAGTTTAAAACTGCCAATTTGACTTGGCAAGTGGATCCACTTGCCAGGCCTCAACCTTCCCTTTTACTACATGTAAGGCACCCCTAAGTTAGGCCCTAGGTAGCCCCAGGGGCAGGGTGCTGTGCATGTTTAAGGTAGGACATATACTAGTGTGTTTTATATGTCCTAACTGTGAAATACTGCCAAATTCGGTTTTCACTGTGCAAGGCCTATCTGTCTCATAGGTTAACATGGGGGCTGCCTTTAAATATCCTTAAAGCGCAGATTCCCTTTGAGAGTACATAAAAATGTGGAGTTTAGGGTCTCCGAACTCACAATTTAAAAATACATTTTTTAGTGAAGTTGGTTTTTAAATTGTCTGTTTGAAAATACCACTTTTAGAAAGTAGCTATTTTCTTGCTTATACCATTCTGTGACTCTGCCTATTTGTGGACTGTCTGTCTGGATCAGTTTGACAGTTGGGCTGTTTTGCACCTCTCTAGACAGTGACAAAAAAGGGGTGGGGATGTAGCCTGCATATCCTAATGAGCCATCTGAGCTACAGAGGAGGGAGGAGTGGTCATTCACACCTAAAAGGACTGTGCCTGCCCTAACACAATGCAGTCTCCAACCCCCTGGTGTGCGTCTAGGGCCTGGCCTGGACAAGGAAGGATCTTGCAAACTGGATGTAAGAAGAAGACCCAAAACCCCAGACTTTTAGAATCTTTCTGGAATCAGGAGGAACCTCTGCCTGGGAGAAGAGCTGAAGAAGGAGTACTGTCCCTTTGCTGTGTTGCTTTCCTGGACTGGCCTGCAGTTGCTTCTTATGCCTGAAAAAGAGTGCAAAGGGAGAACTGTGCTGTGTGTCCTGCTTGAGAAAATTCTCCAAGGGCTTGGAGTAGAGCTTGCCTCCTGTTAGAAGTCTCAGGGACACCAAAAACTTCAGTTTCCTTGACCTGCAGCACTGAGAACTGTGTGTTTTGTGCTGTTCAAGAGGAGAAACCACTGCGACGCCGCCAACGACGCCGCTGGCCTGTACCTGCCGACGCCACATCGAGCCACATTGCCCTGCTTCACACCGCAACCCTGGTCTCACCGACGCTGTCACCGAATGACTTCACCAAGCCGCTGCTCGCAACTCGACCTGTGGGCCCGCACTCCGGTATGACCTGCTTACACCGCAGCCTGGGCATCCCCGACGCCGCCGCTCATGCTGACACCGGCGCCGCTGCCTGCACCGTGGCCTGTGGACACCTCTCGTGAGGTACACAAAGCACTGTCGCATCCCGCACAGCAGCCCCAGTCCACCGACACCAGCACACTGTGTCGTAACCAGGCATCCTGCCGCACCGTGGCCTGTGGACACAGCTCGTGAGGGTCACGAAGCACCATCCTGCACCGCTGGCTTGGGCCTACCGATGACAACGCTTCAGCAATGACGACAACGCTGCCTGTACCGTGACTTGTGGACACCGCACATCGCACACCGCACACCTCGCATTCACACTGCAGCCCTGGTCTCACCGACGCCACTGGATGCCGTCACTGAGCCGCTGCCTGCACCGTGACCTGTGGGCACCGCATGTCGCATCGTCCCGCTTCGCACCGCAGCCCCGAAGCCATCCACGCCGGCGCACCTGACTTCATCAGCCTGGAGTTCGATCTGCAACGCGTTTGACCTCAAGGGCCCGACGACTCCGGAACCGACACCGCAACGTCAGTGACGCCGCACTCCGGAGCCCACCATGAGAATCACAACGCCCTGCAAATCCAAGGTACTGTTTGCGGGTCTTCCCGACACCGTAGCTGTCTCGCAACGCCGCAGCTGGCCTGAACTGTTGGTTTTGTTGATCACAACGCCATGATAGCCCCAGGTGGAGCTATCAACTTCAAGGAACTGTAGTTTTTAGTAAATCTTGCAGAATTCATATTTTTCTTACTGTATGTTGGATTTTTATCGTATTTGGTCTTGTTTTAAATAGATAAATATTGGCTATTTTTCTAAAACTGGTGTGGTGTCCTTTTGTAGTGTTTTCACTTATTACTGTGTGTTATGTGCAAATGCTTTACACATTTCTTCTCAGATAAGCCTGACTACTCATGCCAAGCTACCAAGGGGGTGAGCAGGGGTTATCTGAGCGGGTATCTCCCTTATCCGGACTAGAGTGAGGGTCCCTACTTGGACAGGGTGCAAACCGACTGCCAACTAGAGACCCCATTTCTAACAGAAGGGTTAAAGGTCTGAACGCGATAGCTTTCCACAGGGAAGGCACACGCAAGTCTCGCATTTACTGCCGCAGTGCACCCCCTATATTATTGTTTTAAAAAATGTACCTGGATTATTTAACTGTATTGAGCATAAGTATCAACTGAAAAACAAAGTGATTTTCTAGTTAAAACATTCACTGGGGGGAGCAAATACGGAGTGTTTCTGTAACAGTGTTATTGAAGGGAAGAGGGTACAATGGGTTGGATGCAGTAGGAAAAAACTCCCTGGTGATTGTGTGGTGGTAAATTTTAAAAAAAACCCTACCAGGTAGCATGGATACTGGATCAGCGTGGGACCCTGCAGGATAGTGATGTCAATATCCTGGTGGTCCCATTGGGATATTTCTATCAGCCCTCTCAACCCAAGCATAGTCGATTAGGGGAAAACTCTACATTTTCAATATCCACTCAGAATCGCTATGGGCCCTTGTGCTCCATTTTGGAGGAAGTAGATTGACCAGGGGAGAGAAATGGGTTTTTGACTCCGGCCCATTTGGCAGCCCTGAGACAAATGCCCTTCACTGAGATGGTGGGGCCTAAAAGTAGTCTTTCGCACAAAGGTGATGTGACTGATGATTTGGAGGGAAAAGTTATGGAGAGAAAAAGGGTAACTTACTCCCCGGGAAACCGGAGTGTGCGAGTTCTGATCCACGTGGGCCAAACTCTGTGACACAATATTTGGAGGGTGGAGAGTCCTCCCAGCATCCCTGGCAGATGTTATTCTGGAATGTGGCTGGTATTGGGGAGAAATATCATGATAATAAATGGCTTGCCCGGATAAAGCAAAAGCTGGTAGTTTGCCTCCACGAAATGTGGGCGAACAGAGATATCTTTTTCAATGTATTTCAATCAGTTACAACCCTGGCTACACTTACATCTGCGGGGCGAAGTAGTGGGGGTTTGCTGACCTTGATTAATATCTCCTCAGGAGGTAGATTGTCAGATATCGAACTGACTCCCCTTACTACCAACTACTAATTTGATCGGTGAAGGATAGCCTGTTATTGTTATTAGTCAAGATCTATCACAATAACTTTGTGAGATCTAATGTTGAGATCATATATGCCGTAGACAAGGCTATTGAGGAGATGGTAGATTCTATAGATAAGGACTTCAAAATTGTGTGGGATGGGGATTTTAATGTCTCCCTCTGTCCTATAGGGGATGATAAGATCTGTGGATTAGCTTGTGAGAATGGTGGCAATTGCTTTCACTTGACTCATAACCCCTGTGGTTATAAGTTAAATAACTTGATGAGGATCTATGATTTAGCATTGGCACATTATATCTCAATGAATTACACTTCCCCTAATGTTACTTTTACAGGAAGGGGCCGTGGGCCAGTTATTGTTCATATCACGATGTCAAGGTCATGGTTGTACAAATTGGGTGCATTTCAGGTAACCCCCAGTGGCTTTATTGATCATAATCCACTGGCCATAACACTTTATAATGGCTTTAAGAAAAAAAGTTTTCAGAAAATGTGAGGTTCCATCAAACACAATAGGAATAAAGGTGTGCTGTACAAATGGCGTCAGGTGGATACAAAGGTTCTCTTATCTTCCGTAGTGGGTAATAATTTTACCAACTTCGAAGTCTGTTTAAATACAGAAGTACCTCCAGCCAAGGTCTTGGGTGTTTTCGAGGATATCTGTGCGTCAGTAAGAGCGCATCTAACCCTCCCAATTCACTCTGATAAAGTCAAATCAGTAAAGTGGTTTGACAAAATATGCACACATGCCCATGCTAACCTCATACGGGCAATAAATGCTATCCCGAGGAATCAGACAGACGGTATAAGCTGTAGAGCACAATATAAGAAGGCAGTTGCACTAAGGGAAGGAGGTGATTAGAGAAGAGGCGTGGGAGCAACTAGTAGATGCCTCAGCTGCAAATGATGGGTCTCAGTTTTGGAAAGTAGTTAATACTCCTTTCTTCATCCCGATACAAATAAGGGAGTTGAGGCTAGCTGTATCACTCACTTCACAAAGATGTGTGCATGTAATGTGGAACAGTGTGATAACACTGCTGTAATTGTCTCGATAACCCCATTACTGAGGAACTGGACATACAGTTGAGTGAGGTGATGTCGGCAATTAATGGCTCATCCTCTAATAAAGCCCTGGGACCAGATGGTATCCCAGCTAATATCTTTAAAAATAATTTAGAGCTGTGGGCCCCAATTTTGGTTAATGTTTTTAGAGCTGTCCTAAGCTCTGCCACTCCTCCAACATGGTCCAAAGCTATAATTGTTCTAATCTTTAAAAATAGGAATCGGAATGACCCTATGTGCTATTGCCCAATCTCCTTGATTGATGCCACCGCAAAAATATTTGGGAGGGTCCTTTTGGATCACTTGGAAGAGTGGGCTTTTGATAACTATCATTTCAGAGTCCCAGTATGGTTTCCGGAATGCAGTGGGGACAGTTGATCAATGTCTGTGTCTTCATCTGCTTAGAGAAATGTATGTGGGGGGCTAAACAAGGTTGTTTATATTTGGCAGTTATGGACCTGTCGGCGGCATTGGATAATGTTGTGAGAAGCAAATTACAGGCAATACTGATCAACAAAGGGGCAAACCCAAAGATCGTATCTCTGCTGGCCCAACTTCCCAGTAACGTGGAATCTAAGATTAGATTTGGACAACAGGGAGAATGTACCAGCTCCTTTAAGGTTGGTAAAGGGGTAAGACAAGGATGTGTCTTAGTCCCCTTTTTGTTCACATTTTACATAAATGGCCATGAAGAAGCCCTGATATATGAAAAAGCAGATCCCCCCCCCTAAGATTGCTGGTAGACCTCAACCGGTCTTAATGTATACCGATGATTGTGACCTTATCACCAGAAACGGGAGGGGCCCTCAAAAAGTGTATGGAGTTTATGACTGCTTTAGGTTTAACTACTAACAAAGCAAAATTGTACACTATGTTTTGTGGCCGCCCGGAGAGTAGAGTGCCCCAGTTCTACATTTCAGGCTCCTGTCTGAATTGTGTGAATACATTCACATATTTGGGGATCCCCTATGATAGTGAGGGTAAATGGAACCATCTCAGACAGATTAAGAACATACAATACAGTCAGGTGGTTGTAGCGCTGCATAAATTTACTTAAAAACTTGGCTGTGGTCCATTAAAGCCTATTACTACCATCTATAAGGCAAGGCTGACATCAATTGTGAGCTATGGTGCCGGGGTGTGGGGTTATATGGATGAACCTGCGTTGCAAATCAGTAAAAATGAATTCTTGAGAAGTTTACTCTCTTCCCTCCAGTGTACCTGCTATTATTACACATGAAGAATTGGGATTTGCGTTTATTGAGGGTTTGATTAAGTTGGCCCCTTTGTTCCTTTGGATGTCTGTTGGTACTAGACCCGAAGCAACCCTTACCCAGTCATTTCTCACGGACTGTATGAGACTGGATGGAGTAGAGAGGTGCACATGGCTTATGTATGTTAAAAATAGCCTGGGTAGTCTTAACAGAATAAATCTATTCCTTAACCCTAGGTTTATAACCAAACAGGACGTTATAGTGCTTAAAAATGAATTTAATGAAAAAACTATGGATGATAGATGGAGGTGCGAGCTGGGGAAAGGCATGGTGGCAGTCTGTCTTCCCCCCAATGCACCACGCCAAAGATTGAACCCTATTTGTTCCACACCATTATAGATTTTATTTGATGAGGTTTTGTTTGGGGCTAGCTCACTTCTTGGTGGCTTATCCACCTAAGGCATATTATCCAAAGGATCTAATACTCTGCCCAGGCGATGGACGTTCAGAGCACTCACAACTGCATATGTTTCTATTTCATAAACATTATGAAGAACAGAGAAGGGCTTTTTTAATTCCAACACTTGGGCTTTTAAACATCAGGATGTGTAAGGAAGCAATTTTTACCTGCAGTTACTGCAATTTGGTACTGTGTGTACGGTTGTTTACCGTTTTATTGTTGCAGTGAAAAAAGTAAGGAAAAAGGGGATCTAATTTTGTAAATTTGGGCATTTCCGCTGGCTGTGTGCACACTGTCCTATAATATTTGTTACTCAAATTTTATATTGTGACTTTTAGAACAGATGTAGGAAGAATTTTTAATGGTTTTCAAATGCTTTTAAATGTTAGTATGCATTTAAATTTAAAAAAAATCTTATGTCTTCTGTATGTTTCTTTTATGGATATCTTAAAAGATCTGAATAAAGATTATGACTGAGTACAATATATTAAGAGATGGTTTGAGGTGGAACCTATCTCGTGTACCAACACATTTCTCAAGAGAGGTTCGTGGACATTTTCAGGTCTTCATCCGATAAAGCAGATAGCAATGCTGAATGATGTCAAGCAACAAGATGAATATGTCCACCAATTTTATCTCAGATATTGAATTAAAGATTGATGCTTTTATAAATATAATTATTTCAGTGTTGCTGACCTGGCATGGAGCCATGATTGCTGAAGTCTGCTGTATCACATCAGCACACCTTTTCATGGTTAAAAACGTATATAGGCCATTCCCATGAGTCGTCGGAGTGTGCTTTCTTTTAATCAGATTTCAGCATATAGTGGTTTACCTCTGGTTCAATTTAAATATGAGAGGGCCATAACAGACTTGCCACAACATAAAAATATAATGTTGTATATTGAATTAAAGCATTGGCTATAATATCAACATTTAATTTAAACACAAAAAATGTAAAGTTGAGATTCACACAATTCAAGTTCCACTCTGCGTATTGTGGATTAAATGTTAAAGAATAAGTTGTTTGCTTGTTTTATTTTTTGTAGAGCAAGAAACATGTCAAAAATAATACTCTTCAAGACTCATATTATTAAAGAAAATGCAATTGACAAATCAGGAAAAATGTGAAAACTAGAGTCCCTAGAAATGAATATGAAACAACACATCTTTGTACAATTTAGAACTAAGTTTAAAACTTCCAACTCTGCTTCTCAAGAGTTGCGGAATGATTGATAAGCTAGCAGAATAAAAAGAGGCATATGAACGGCACTCAGAAAAGCCAAGTAGGAATAAAGTACATCACAGAATAAAGTGGCTTGAAGACTAACTGGTCAGCAGTCAACAGAAGGCAAGGCTGACAAATGATATAAACCTCCCCAAAAACATTTAGTATTTGTAAATCAGGCACGTGGAGCACAGAGGAGCTTGAGTCGGCTGATCTCATAGAGAAGGAGAAGCTGATATCCACGGTTCCTGTATCCCGTAATCAGGATAGCTCAGTAATAATATTTAGCCCATTTGTACAGCTATAAAAGTTCACTTGCCAACTTGCTTTGAAGACCTCTTTGACTTTTCTAGATGATATCATGTTTGCTTTGTCCAACTTTTCGATAGTGTTTCTCTAAATATGCATTTCTTCCTTACCCTGACTATATGAGCAGTGCTGGACTTTTTTTGTGTCATCTTGCCTGTACATCAATGACATAAATTCTGTTAC
This sequence comes from Pleurodeles waltl, assembly GCF_031143425.1. Lineage (NCBI taxonomy): Eukaryota > Metazoa > Chordata > Amphibia > Caudata > Salamandridae > Pleurodeles > Pleurodeles waltl. Next base: position 665,725,890 of record NC_090451.1, read on the forward strand.
TTTCACAATTGACTGCTGAGAATTGTCTTATATCAGCAGTATTGCTTCTGTGCCCGAAACAAAACCAACCATTGCAGTAATTTGCAACAGTGTCAAAGCTTTATTGTTATTGCAAATAAAATGTAAGGGCAACGTGCTCAAGAATGCAGAAAGTGGGTGGATGAGAACTACTCACGAGCCAATGGTTTTGCCTACACCCATGGGCTTTGTCAAATTGATGTTAATGTAAAAGTAAGATGGCATGTTGAGAATGTTTGGTGTTAATAGTTAGCATAAAGTTGAATTCCTACGTTTGGGCTGTTTTGTTGGAGCTGGTAATCCCCATATTTGTCATTTTATAGTTGGAAACCAGTCTCTGTCAGTAGGTCTTTAATAGATTGGTACTTATGTTGTGTACATTTTTTATACCAAACAAATTTCTATTGACTGACGTGTTCCTTCCCAAGAACTGGTACATATGTGGTCACAGCCAAGCAGTGAGTTATTCTTCACGTCTTAAACATGACAGTAGTTTCTCCTTGTGCAAAAAAGTGTTCTAGCTTATATCACCATGCACTTTAGAAAATCCTGATAATTGCTTTTTGCATAAAAGTACAATTTCTTGAAGCACTCATCCTTTGTTGGAACAAATTCCTATAATTCTTAAAACATAACAAATAGGTTATTATTCCTTAGACTTTACAGGTGGTGGCTTATGAAAATAAATTGTTAAATATTATTGGTTGGCTTTAAGTGTAGAATTTAGATTGTTTTATGTATGTCTCATGATACATAGCACAAGGAAACGTATATTATTAAGGCTATTGTCAGTTATGGATATGAGATCAGATTTCCACCCAAAATGCAGTTATTAAAGTCAGGTAAGGTTGCCAAGTGCTCCTTCTAATAAAAAAGAAAACAACTATATAACATCATATTCTTAAAAGATGTCTGTAGCAGTTAGAGTGTGCAAAACGTAGTTCCTCCAAATGCATAAACATAAACAAATTAGTCAGGTCAGAGGCAAACTGTGCACCAATAGCAGTATTTGGGAGCAAAAATACTGTTTCGAACAATGGCATTTTTAGCTTCAGAAGGTTTTGCATATCTACAATAAATGAGCAGTTTTATACTGAATGACCAGCACACTATTGTACAGAATGAATTAGCAAAAATACAATTATTGTGCCTCCATTTAAAAATGCAAACCAGATTTTTACTTGGATATAGCCAAACAGTCTTTCACAGTTGTTATATATTCCATCAAATGGGTTTTTGTTCAATATTAATATATGGTTGTATATTTCCACTCCCCTTGGGTTCTAGTGACATTTGCAATGATGTCATCAGAACCTGTCAATGGCAATGTTTGACCATGTTGCATAGTTATCCGATACGTATCCTCTCTGTCTGTATACATGTGAATGTATATATTGCACAGTGGCGGTTGCTACTGTGTAGATATACATAAGTCGGAATTTCTATTGGAAGGGCGTTTTTTTTTGTTTTTTTTTTATATCTTTGACTTCGTTTGACAAATGTTCATGAAACCTTTCAAAGGAATGTCCACTTTATTCTTTGTGGGGTTTTTCAGTGACTTGCTAAGGGCTTTTTTATGTAACTAAAATCTGACTACCTTACTTCATATAACTCCACTGTAATTTTGTTTTTTTCAGTGAAATATATATATTTTAGGATTGTCATTCAGTTTAAGCTTGTGCAGTACAATGTCTCTTACAAGACTCATTTCTTGTGAACATAGCAGGTGCATTGCCTGTGTTTAGTCCTTCATATACCTGTTTTCATGTTCCTAGGCCTATCTCTTCGCTGGTGCACCAGAGAGAGGGTGCCTCTACACCACCGCAGACATGTCTTACCAAAAGGAGCTGGAGAAGTATCGGGACATCGACGAGGATGAAATCCTCAAAGCCATGTCTCCAGAAGATCTCGCCCAGCTAGACCTAGAGCTGCAAGAGATGGACCCCGAGGTATGTTTCCCGATCTGTCTTTCTCAGTTATCTACAGTCTCCCTTTGTGAAAATCTGTCAGAAGGGAGCTTGCACTGCCTTTGCTTGCTCTGTGCCTATGTTCTACATTTTTATGCATATACGTTTCTATATAGCACCACTTTATCTGTAAATTGGATATTAATACAGATTACAACAATAAGGTGAGAATTAAACAAGAGATGAACCACTATCCATACATCATCTTGGTTTATGTTTGAGCTCAATAGGGTAGAATTGGGCAGGAGGCATAAGAGATAGGGACCAGGGCAGTAAACTAGCATTATTGCTAATGCTGTACAGTGCTGTACCTGTTCTTTGTGAATGTATAAAGCATGCACTACTTTTGCCAGGGCTCTACCTGTTCTTTCTATGACTAAAGTTTGCACTGCTGTTGCCTAGACTGTACCTCTTTACTTTTTGTGAATGAAGCTTGCACACCCTGCTGTTGTGTCTGGTGATGCAGGTTTTCTCTAAGATTAAAGCTGCCACTGCCATTACCCTGTGGGAATGAAGCTTATATTGTTGTTGCTTATGCTGAACATGCATTCACATGCTTGTAAAAAGAATGTGCCTCTCCATTGATGAATAGCAATGAAACTTGCTTAACCACTGCTAAGGATTGTGCTCATCTCTATACACTTAGAGAACATGTATGCAAGCTTCATTACAATGAGAGAACATATTCAGTAGTAACAGCGGCCTTCACACATGTACATGTAAATGGCACCTCTGTTGTTAGTGCTGAATGTGTTCTCTCTCCTCTTAATGTAGCTTGCACACCTGCTGTCCAGGGTAGTACCTCTTCTTTGCTTAGGCATGAAGTATACAGTGCTGGTGGTAATGCTGTGTCTGTTCTCTCTCTGTGATTGAACTTTGGTTTGAGACTGCTAGGAGGAGCCGAGCCGTCTCCCTGTGTATGCATACAGCACACACTGCAGTTCTTCTAGTTGTGCCTGTCCTCTCTGTGAATGGAGCTCCACTGCTGTTTTCAGGTATCACCTACCAGACAGTGTTTTGCTGTCGCTAGGCAAAGGGCTTTTTAGACCTTAACATAAATGTACCATAGGCTTAGAACCTGCTCATTTAAAAAATATTTTTGGCTTTACAGTCACTCTCTTTTGATTGCTTCTTATTCATTTTTTTGCCTCGGTCGTCTCGTGTTTGGCCCTTTCCTTGTTCATAGACTCTACCATCTTTTTGATTGGCTGTCTTGTATCGTACAACTGTTCGTATTTAGGGAACAACTTTTTTGTTTTTTTGTTAAGCACTCTGAGAGTGCATCATCCACCTACACGGGAAGTGGCATCACTGAATTTCCCATCATACACCTTGACAGGAAGTGACATTACTGGTTTTCCTGCCAAACCCATCTTTAAAAGAAGAAGCCAGGCAAAAGGACTTTATTTCCCATCACCCATCAGCACAGGAAGTGGCATCACTGGATCTCCCATCATCCACATACACAGTAAGTGACATTACTGAATTTCCTATCATACCTCTGGATAGGAAGTGACATAACTGGTTTTTCAACCAAAACCGTTTTTAACAGAAGAAGCCAAGAAAGAGGACTTCATTTCCCATCACCCATCAGCACAGGAAATGTCATCACAGCACCCTGCACTCTCCCCCCCACTCCCAGGATCTAATTAATGGCAGCTGCAACATGGACACGCAGCAGATTCGGCCTGGGGGTGTGCCAAACAAGCCTATCTACTCTCCTCCTACCCCAGTGCCAGGAACTCAGTCCAGTCACCACCCAGCGATACTCAGCAGCACTCCTTATGACACTATACCCAGGACGACATTACCCTAACTGCTGCCATGTTGCACCTCACACCACGTTAGGAGCTTTCACCTGCACCCGCTGCTGGTTCTCCAGCAGCCACACAACCACACCCCGTATGCAAATACTAACACACCTTCTACACCCTCTCCCAACACTCACGCCAAACAAGCACCAACAACGCCTTCACCCCCAGCCTACACCACGTGCCACAGCAAACATCAACACCCACGCGCATCATGCTTCTCAGCACACAGTCACTCTGCAAACACACAAAACCCGAAAATTGGGACTTGCTGAGTAGTGACACACCTGACATTCTCTTTATCACAAAGATCTGGCTCAACCCCTCATGGCTCCTCACATCGCCATGGCAATCCCAGCAGGCTACAAGATTGTCTTACAGGACCAACCCCACAAGCCAGGAAGAGGACTCGCTATCATCTACAAGGAATCTATCTAATGCACAACACCTACTGATAACATCACCCCATTTGTTGAATACCAGCGCTTTAAGCTGCAAATCTCAGAAAACTTCACACCTAAACTGAACCCTCACCTACCGACCACCCGGACCATGAGCCACCTTTACCAACCTCATCACCAACTTCGGCACTTCGCTCACCATCCACTCCAGAGCCTACATTCTACTTGGTGACCTCAACTTTTACCTGGAAGACTGACACGACCCCTGCTCCACAGCACTCCTTGAAAGCTTGAGCAATATCAGACTCACCCAGCTTCTCCCAAGACCAGCACACGAGCATGACACACACTAGACCCCCTCTGTACCACAAGTAACAGCATCAAATACAGTTCCACCACACTGCTCATAGAGACTAACCACTTCATCATCCACTTTCAGATAAACACACCTCAAGTCAACACCCCACCAGGTTCAGCATTTCAAGTTGCAGCTGGGGCAAAATCACAGAATCAGACTGGCTGAGAGCCCTCAGCACTGACCTGCCTAGCCCCACAGACAACCTTGACAAGAACATCAAGAATTTCAACTGGATTAAGAACTGCACGGATGCCCTTGCACCCATCAAACCCAACAAGCATAGTAGACCATACAAGCAGGCCTGCTGGTACACTCAGGACCTCAGAAACACCAAACGTCATTGTAAAGAGGTAGAAAAGTCATGGAGAGCTAAGCACAACACCACCAACAGAACTATCTTCAAGGCTGCACTCAGATGCTAACACCTAGCAAATAAGAGGCACCAAGAAAAAAGCACCAGTGGACTTCATTGAAGGAATCTCCGACAGCTGCAAGGAGATCTTCTCGGTAGTCAAGGATTTCACCTCTCCCTCAGCCATTGTCACCAACATTACTGACTTCCTCAGCAACTTTGTGACAACCTAACCAACTTCTTCCACAGCAAAATCGCAAAAAATCTACAGTAACTTTGTGTTCGATGGCATCTGTCGCTGTAGATACACATGTTGTGCATAGCCCGCCATCTGGTGTTGGGTCGGAGTGTTACAAGTTGTTTTTCTTCGAAGAAGTCTTTCGAGTCACGGGACCGAGGGACTCCTCCTCTTTGTCTCCATTGCGCATGGGCGTCGACTCCATCTTCGATTGTTTTCTTTCCGCCATCGGGTTCGGACGTGTTCCTTTCGCACCGGGTTTCGGAACGGAAAGTTAGCTCAAAATCGGAAAATTACGTCGGTATTGTTGCGTTCGGGATCGGGTTAGATAGCATCGACATCGCATCGATACGATAACATCTCCGTTGCCCTTCGGGGTAGTTTTCGATCCCCCGTCGGGGCCTGGTCGGCCCGACCGCGTGTGACATCGACGCTGATGGAACGGACCCCGTTCCGTTTCTGTTCTAAATGCCACAACAAATACCCATATACAGACCAACATTCGGTCTGTAACCTGTGCCTGTCGCCCGAGCACAGGGAAGAAACTTGTGAGGCCTGTCGTGCGTTCCGGTCCCGAAAAACGCTCCGTGACCGCCGAGCCAGAAGACTGCAAATGGCGTCCACGCCGACAGGACACCGAGATTTCGAGGAACAAGAAGAAGTAGAAGCCTTCTCGATCCATGAATCGGACTCGGACGAATTCGACGACCATGAAACAGTGAGTAAGACGTCGAAGATAGCACATAAGAAAACTGACAAGGCCCAGGGGACGCCACTGCCATCAGGCCATGGCTCAACCCATAAACTCGGTGACCGACCATCGGCACCGAAGAAGGCCGAAATAGTGCCGAGATCGTCCGACTCGGGTCGAGACACAGGCACCCAGCCATCTCGGGACCGAGATAGTGCTGCCGGCAAAGATCGACGCCGAGATAGCGGAGCTGAAGCTGCTCGACGCAGAGACAGCGGCACCGAGGAGGATCGACGCCGAGAGGGGTCGACTCCGAAAAAGAGGAAAGTCGCCTCAGAGCCGAAAAAGAGCGTGGACATGGTTTCGGTGCCAAAACGACCCGCAACCGAGCCAACTACCGGTTCCTATTCAGAGGAACAATCACTGTCCTCTCAAATGCGAAAGCATAGATTCGAAGAGGAATTACAATCCACCGAGGTGGACCACACTCAAAAAAGGATTTTTATACAGAGTGGAACAGGGAAAATAAGCACCCTTCCCCCTATTAGGAGGAAGAGGAGACTGGAATTCCAACAAGAACAAACACCACAAACAAAACTGGTGAAGAAGGTAACTCCGCCACCCTCTCCTCCACCTGTGGCTCCCATTTCACCGGCACAGACTCCGTCACATTCACCGGCTCACACCACCTTAAGCCAAGGTGACCAGGACCAAGATGCTTGGGACTTATACGACGCCCCAGTGTCGGACACCAGTCCTGAGGCGTATCCTACAAAGCCCTCACCACCAGAAGACAGCACAGCATATTCGCAAGTGGTGGCTAGAGCAGCAGAGTTCCACAACGTGTCTCTACACTCGGAGCCTGTCGAAGATGACTTCCTCTTCAACACCCTCTTCCACACATAGCACCTACCAAAGCCTGCCTATGCTCCCAGGAATGCTAAGGCACGCAAAGGACATATTCAAAGAGCCTGTCAAAAGTAGGGCAATAACACCGAGGGTGGAAAAAAAATATAAAGCACCTCCCACAGACCCAGCTTTCATCACCTCACAACTGCCACCAGATTCGGTTGTGGTAGGGGCGGCTCGCAAGAGAGCAAACTCCCACACATCGGGCGATGCACCACCCCCAGATAAGGAGAGCCGAAAGTTCGATGCAGCCGGTAAAAGGGTCGCAGTACAGGCTGCAAACCAGTTGCGCATCGCAAACTCTCAAGCGCTCCTAGCGCGATATGACAGAGCCCACTGGGATGAGATGCAACACCTCATTGAGCATCTACCCACAGCACTACAAAAGAGGGCGAAACAAGTGGTTGAGGAGGGCCAAAACATCTCCAATAACCAGATACGCTCCTCTATGGACGCAGCGGACACAGCAGCAAGAACGGTTAACACAGCAGTAACCATCCGAAGGCACGCGTGGCTATGAACATCTGGTTTTAAACCAGAGATACAGCAGGCGGTGCTCAATATGCCATTCAATGAGCAACAATTGTTCGGACCTGAAGTGGACACGGCAATTGAGAAGCTAAAAAAGGACACTGACACTGCAAAAGCCATGGGCGCGCTCTACTCCCCGCAGAGCAGAGGCACTTTCAACACCTTCCGCAAGACAACCTTTAGAGGGGGGTTTCGGGGTCAATCCACACAACCCAGTACCTCACAGTCAACACCGTCCACCTACCAGGGACAGTACCAAAGGGGAGGCTTTCGGGGCCAATACAGAGGGGGACAATTCCCTAGAAGCAGGGGGAAATTTCAAGGCCCCAAAACACCTACAAACAAACAGTGACTCACACGTCACTCATCCCCTCCACACAACACCAGTGGGGGGAAGAATAAGTCAGTATTACCAAGAGTGGGAGAACATAACAACAGACACTTGGGTCTTAGCAATTATCCAACATGGTTATTGCATAGAATTTCTACAAATCCCTCCAAACATACCACCAAAAACACAAAATATATCAAAACAACATTCGGACCTCCTAGAAATAGAAGTTCAAGCATTACTGCAAAAGAACGCAATAGAACTGGTACCAGATACACAAACAAATACAGGGGTTTACTCACTGTACTTTCTAATACCAAAGAAGGACAAAACACTGAGACCAATCCTAGACCTCAGAACACTAAACACATACATCAAATCAGAACACTTTCACATGGTCACGCTACAGGAAGTGTTACCATTGCTAAAGCAACAAGATTACATGACATCCTTAGATCTCAAAGACGCGTATTTCCACATACCAATACATCCGTCGCACAGGAAATACCTAAGGTTCGTAGTCAAAGGAATACATTACCAATTCAAAGTATTGCCGTTCGGTTTAACAACTACACCAAGAGTCTTCACAAAGTGCCTAGCAGTAGTGGCTGCACACATCAGAAGGCAGCAAATACACGTATTCCCGTATCTAGACGACTGGCTAATCAAGACCGACTCACTGACAAGGTGCTCACACCACACAGATCAGGTCATTCAAACCCTCTACAAACTCGGTTTCACCATCAACTATGCGAAATCACACATTCTGCCGTGCAAGGTACAACAATACCTAGGAGCGACAATAGATACAACAAGGGGAATAGCCACTCCAAGTCCACAAAGGGTTCAAAATTTCCAAAAGATTATACAACGCATGTATCCAACACAAAGAATACAGGCGAAGATGATGTTACAACTCCTAGGCATGATGTCCTCATGCATAGCCATTGTCCCAAACGCAAGGTTGCACATGCGGCCCTTACAACAGTGCCTAGCATCACAATGGTCACAAGCACAGGGTCAGCTTCTAGATCTGGTGTTGATAGACCGCCTAACATACCTCTCGCTTCTATGGTGGAACAATATAAATTTAAACAAAGGGCGGCCTTTCCAAGACCCAGTGCCACAATACGTGATGATAACAGATGCTTCCATGACAGGGTGGGGAGCACACCTCAATCAACACAGCATACAAGGACAATGGGACGTACATCAAAGAAAGCTGCATATAAATCACCTCGAACTACTAGCAGTTTTCCAAGCATTAAAAGCATTTCAACCAATCATAACTCACAAATACATTCTTGTCAAAACGGACAACATGACAACAATGTATTATCTAAACAAACAGGGGGGGACACACTCGACACAGCTGTGCCTTCTGGCACAAAAAATATGGCAATGGGCAATTCACAACCACATTCGCCTAATAGCACAGTTTATTCCAGGGATCCAGAATCAACTTGCAGACAATCTCTCTCGAGATCACCAACAGGTCCACGAGTGGGAAATTCACCCCCAAATTCTAAACACTTACTTCAAACGTTGGGGAACACCTCAAATAGACTTATTTGCAACAAAGGAGAACGCAAAATGCCAAAACTTCGCATTCAGATACCCACACAGGCAGTCTCAAGGCAATGCCCTATGGATGAACTGGTCAGGGATATTTGCGTACGCTTTTCCCCCTCTCCCTCTCCTTCCATATCTAGTAAACAAATTGAGTCAAAACAAACTCAAACTCATACTGATAGCACCAACATGGGCAAGCAACCATGGTACACAACACTGCTAGACCTATCAGTAGTACCCCACGTCAAGTTGCCCAACAGGCCAGATCTGTTAACACAACACAAACAACAGATCAGGCATCCAAACCCAGCATCGCTGAATCTAGCAATCTGGCTCCTGAAATCCTAGAATTCGGACACTTAAACCTCACACAAGAATGTATGGAAGTCATAAAGCAAGCTAGAAGACCATCCACTAGACACTGCTATGCAAGCAAATGGAAAAGGTTTGTTTGCTACTGCCATCATAATCAAATTCAACCATTACACGCATCTCCAAAAGATGTAGTGGGTTACTTACTACACTTACAAAAATCGAACCTGGCCTTCTCTTCCATTAAAATATACCTAGCAGCAATATCTGCATACCTGCAGATTACCCATTCAACTTCACTATTTAGGATACCTGTCATTAAAGCGTTTATGGAAGGCCTCAAAAGAATTATACCACCAAGGACACCACCCGTTCCTTCATGGAACCTCAACATCGTCTTAACAAGACTCATGGGTCCACCCTTTGAACCTATGCACTCTTGCGAAATACAATTCCTAACCTGGAAAGTTGCATTTCTCATCGCCATCACATCTCTAAGAAGAGTAAGTGAAATTCAGGCGTTTACAATACAAGAACCTTTTATCCAACTACACAAAAATAAAGTAGTCCTAAGGACCAATCCTAAATTTTTGCCAAAGGTTATTTCACCGTTCCACCTAAATCAAACGGTAGAGCTACCAGTGTTCTTCCCACAGCCAGATTCCATAGCTGAAAGGGCACTACATACATTAGACGTCAAAAGAGCACTAATGTACTACATCGACAGAACTAAACACATCAGAAAAACTAAACAACTGTTTATTGCATTTCAAAAACCTCACGCAGGAAACCCAATATCGAAACGGGGTATAGCCAGATGGATAGTTAAGTGCATCCAAATCTGCTACCTTAAAGCAAAAAGACAACTGCCCATTACACCAAGGGCACACTCAACCAGAAAGAAAGGCGCTACCATGGCCTTCCTAGGGAATATTCCAATGCACGAAATATGTAAGGCAGCCACATGGTCTACGCCTCACACATTTACCAAGCACTACTGTGTAGACGTGCTATCAGCACAACAAGCCACAGTAGGTCAAGCCGTACTAAGAACCTTATTTCAGACTACTTCCACTCCTACAGGCTGAGCCACCGCTTTTGGGGAGATAACTGCTTACTAGTCTATGCACAACATGTGTATCTACAGCGACAGATGCCATCGAACTGAAAATGTCACTTACCCAGTGTACATCTGTTCGTGGCATCAGTCGCTGAAGATTCACATGTGCCCACCCACCTCCCCGGGAGCCTGTAGCCGTTTGGAAGTTAGCTTCAACTTTTACATTTGTAAATATATTAAATCTTAAATAGGTACATACTTATTCACTCCATTGCATGGGCACTATTACTAACAAACAACTCCTACCTCACCCTCTGCGGGGAAAACAATCGAAGATGGAGTCGACGCCCATGCGCAATGGAGACAAAGAGGAGGAGTCCCTCGGTCCCGTGACTCGAAAGACTTCTTCGAAGAAAAACAACTTGTAACACTCCGACCCAACACCAGATGGCGGGCTATGCACAACATGTGAATCTTCAGCGACTTATGCCACGAACAGATGTACACTGGGTAAGTGACATTTTCAACACCAACCTAACCCCAGAAAACTCATTGCCAACCTACCCACCACCAACCAAAATGGCCACCTGACTTAATGGACAACCCTCACCAGAAACGACATAGTAACAGTCATGTGGACCATACACTCAGGGACCCGAGCTGACTCCTGCCTCCATGACATCTACAACCTGTGGAACATCACCAGTCAAAACCATCCTGACCCACATCAACATCTCCATCACTTCTGCCACTTTCCCGGGTGGATGGAAACTTGCAGAAATCAATGCCCTCCTCAAGAAGCCCACAGCCAACCAGAATCAACTGAGCAACTTCTGATCCAATTCCCTGCTTCCCTAACGAGTCAAAGTGATTGAGAAGGCCATCAGCAAGCAACTCACAACTGACCTCAAACTTCAAAATCCGCTAGAGAACACTCAATCAGGATTCAGTAAGAACCATAGCACCGAAACATCACTCATCGCAGCCACTGATGACATTCAAATCTTTGTGGACCAATGAAAACAGTGGCCGTCCTCCTGCTCGGCCTCTCTGTGACCGTCGAAACTGTCTCCCATAACACCCTCATCAGAAGACTCTACAGGATTGGCATACAAGGATCCGCTCTCAAATGGATCTGTTCCTTCCTCACAGGAAGAACCCAAAGGGTTAGTCTGCCACCCTTCACATCAGAGACCGAGGGGGTTGTGCCTCAGCCCCACCCTTTTCAACATAAACAGGACACCACTTGCCAGCATCATCCAATCACAAAACGTGACCATTATCTCTTATGCTGATGACACCCAACTCACCCTCTTCCCGACGGGCAAAATAACTACTGCCAGAACCAACTTCACCAACTGCATGACCCTGGTAGCAGACTGGATGAGAATCAAATGCCTGCAGCTCAACTCTGACAAGATGGATGTGCTGGTCTTTGGCAACAAGAATCTTCCTATGGATCTCCATCTTGTGGCCTTTGGAGCTAGCACCCCCACCCACAGACCACATAAGAAATCTAGGGATCATTCTGGGTGGCAAGCACAACATGATGGCTCAGGTCAATGCAGTGTGCACCTCCTGCTTCTATATCCTACGCATGCTGCGAAAAATCTTCAAATGTTTGCCTCATAACATGAGATGGACTATCATGCAAGAGCTCATCTACAGCAGGCTGGATTGCAACACTCTTTACACCGGAATCTCCAAACAACTCCAACACAGGCTCCAGACCATCCAGAACACCGCTGCAAGACTCATACTTGACCTCCCATGTTGAACCCACATCACACCGCACCTCAGGAAGCTTCACTGGCTCCCCATTCACAAGCACAGCCAATTCAAACTTCTCATGCACACAAACAAAGCCCTACACAACACAGGACTAGAATACCTGAACAGCCGCATACACTTCACCAACCCACCAGACATCTACGCTTTACCTCATTCTCTCCTGCAAACAATCAAAACTAGAGGTTGCTCATTCTCTTACATTGCACCCAAGACATAAAACAACCTTCCTCTACACAGTAGAGCCTCCGCCTCACTTTTTGTGGTCCGCAAGAAGCTGAAGACTTGACTCTTCGCCTAAGCACCTTGGGGATAACAAAACTACACACATGCCCAAGCCCCTGGATACCATCTTGGGTGATTAGTGCGCTATACAAATCAATATAACATAACGTGTGTTTCTTGGCTCTTTCTCAATTTGTGCTGCTCCACCCACCTCCCCAAGGATCAATACCTGTCTCTCCAAACCGCTCGTCCATTGCTCCCCTACCCTGGCGAAACCTGTAATTCGTTTGAAGTTTTTGGCAGCTGCCATTTGCTTCCAGACTGCCCCACCTTACATAAAATACTTTTGTGCAACTCCATTTTCTCCACCTCATCCTGTTTTCTCACCCAACAAGCGCCCGACTTCTTTTGGTCATTTATATAGGTATTTCTTTAAAGGACCATGCAGCTGCCATTTGCTGCTATAACTCTGTTATACCTAAGGTGCTTTAACGCAATTTATTTTTATTTTATTTTTATGTATCATTCCAGGTGACATTCTCAACCTTAGATCATTAACTAAAATATAAAGAAAATAGCACTGTTCTGTAGGCGCGTACATACATAGTGACACATTCACAAAAATGTCATCACAAATTTGATACAGAATGACAAAGCCACGAGCACGGCTGTGTAATTGAGCTTTTTTCTCTTTTGTTGGCTTATGCTGGACAGCATTGTTGAAAAGCATTTTGATACTTGACAAAGCTGCAGAACATCAGCAAAAGACAATGGCAGACAGTGTAGGACAAACAGAGCTTGACCTTTTGGCTTTGCCAATGCTTGTTATCACTGCTGTGCCAATTATCTCTAAGAATGAAACTTGCATGGCCTTTGCCAGTCCTGTACCTGTTCTGTTTCTATGAGTGAAGCCTGTGCTGCAGTTATTATCCAGTGTTGCCCTAGTTCTCTTTGCGAGGGAACCTCGGCTGCCAGTGCTCTGTTCTTGCATTATTACCATTTTCTCTCCATTTTCTCTGAATGAAGTTCGCACTGTGCTTTTAGTCTGTATAAGCATCAATCATGCCCTAATGTTGCCAGTGCTACTCTTGTTCTTTCTGAATGAAGGACGCTTTCCCTGCACCTACTTTATGAAGCATGCTGGCACTGCTGCTGTCCAATGCCTTACTTCTTCTCCATACAAATGAAGCATACACAGATGTTGTCAGTGGTGGTGCACTTGTTCTTGATCTGTGAATGAAGCTTGTGCTCCCCCTGTTGGTTCCACAGCAGTTGTGTATGAATGAAGCTTGCTCTGCTCTTCTGCTGTCTATTTCTGTGAAACATCCATTGATCACTAGTGCTGCACGTGTTCCTTCTCTGTGTAGGAATCTTCACTACTCCTGTCTGGAGTCCCAGCAGTTTGTACTCTATTAACTAGGCTTTCACTGCTTCCGTCCAGTGCTGTACTTGTCATCGGTATGCATGAAGCAGGTACTGATGTTGCCAATGCTCCTTCTGCTCTTGGTCTATAAATGAACCTTGCAAAACTGCTCCTGCTGTGTGCACTGCCCACTTCTTGCACTGCGACAGCTGCCTAGTACTGTACCTGATCTTCTGTAGACCTACATTGTGTGCTGCTGTTGCCCATACTTCACCTCCTCCCTATGAATTAACCTTTCACTGCTATTCCACTACTGTACCTGGTCTTTGTGTATGCCTGAGTCATGTGCTGCATCAGTGCTGTACCTCTGCTCCTGGTGCACACTCCCTACTCGCCTCAAGTTCTTAAAGATTCAGAATTGTTATTATTCCAGAATATCCTCCTTCCGGCTGGTATGCGGCAGAGAGATCAGACCAAGAAGACTCCGACCGGACCCCTGGATCGAGACTCGCTAATGCAGCATTTGGAGAAACAGGCAATTGAGGCCAAGGAACGTGAAGACCTGGTGCCCTTCACAGGCGAGAAGCGAGGTAGGGAGTGCTACTTCCCAGTTCTGTTGTAATATGACACCATTTATGTCATCACTGATGACATGTCAAATAGCGTCATTAATGACATCTTTAATAACACCATAATCATATACTGCATAGACTTACAATGTGTACACTTGTGGATGCATACCATGGAAATAGCCTAAGCCCTGGAGGCAGGTTTGGTTGTGCATATTGACAGTTCTATGGGTTACTATTTGCAAATCATTTAACAATGAAAGTAGATCTCCATGTTAAACAAGGTAAAGGCTGAGCACACTGGATGTGGTTTGCTGAAATAAGCCTGTTGCAAAAAAACTGGATGTCCATATATTCTGTTGACAACATATTATTCACTAGTGGATGGCTAGGCACATGCCTGTATTGAATATTTGTGCTATATGCAAAGAGGACGTTTAAGATATGGATGTTTATTTTGAGTACGTCACTGAAGATTTGGAGGCATTGCAAATGAATGAATGATGAAAAATGTTAAAGTGTCCACTTAGAGGTGTTTTGTCTCACACTAGAGTTGTAAGCATGACTCTAAAGATGTATTTCATTCTGCCCATCTCAGGAATGTGGGTAGTGTATTTCACAGAAGTGCTGAGGGTTATCCATTGGCCTTTTGGCAAAAGGTATCTTTTCAATGGCAAAGGCATACCTGTCAGCCTCTTGAATTAAAATTGAGAGTTACCCCAAGTTTACGTGTGCGTATTCCCATTAAGGTTACTAGAGTACAAACATTTGTTTTTTTTTGGAAGGGAATAAGGGGGTGGGTGATGTCATTAAGTATATAGAGGCATTTTGTTTGTTAGGTGGTAACTACCAGTAAAAAGAGGGATAGCATCCACCAAATGTGAATGACTAGACAGCATATGCCTACGTGTGGTCAAACGTTAGGCATTTTATCACATGATTGGTGATTAAAAAATTGAGAAAATGCTGTAGCGTGTGGAACTACTGCAAGTCCATAAACTCTGTAGGACACTGTCACAGTGACTGGATAATGTCATGAATGATATGATCAAATCAGTGATGTCATTTAAAAAGTCATGAATGATGTAATATGTGAAGTCATACGCAGCGCATGGTGGGGCCCAAATTACACTTAGCTCTGTAAACCATAACTTGTGAATTTCAGTGTTATTTTTTTTTTATTTTAGTTTTTATCTTTTGTGTCATTTCACCATCTAACCATAGTGTGATTTTAACCTTTGTGTTTTTAGTGAATTTCTTGGGATGTTTGATCATAATCAAATTTGAGAATGCGGCCAACATCTAAAGGCAACTTTCGGCCATTTAGCCAATGCTCCCACTGTGCATCCAGCCAAACACTGCGCTTAACTTGCCTGGTGGGATGGGCAACCCCTTGACTGTGTACATCCTTCATCTGCACACAGTGGGAGGTTGGTCGCAGTGCATGACCTCTGCTCGTGCGGAGTGGAGGTTGGTCCAAGGCCCCACACCCAATCTATTTGCTAGCGGCCAAGTTCCCTGCTGCACACAGCTTTCATCCGTGCACAGCAGCGTGTTGATCACAGGGCCTATTCTCTGGCCACGCTCTGTGTCTAACACCCCAGCAATACCTAACCGCCACTGTCTGTCCTTGTCGCCTCTGCTCCCAAACTGCATTCTATTCTTTTTCTTTGTATTTTTTTCAGGTACAGTTGTACCCCGATACCCACCACACAAGCTTCTACCCCATTGCACCATGGCACCCTACAACCTTCCTCTTGCAAGGATGGACAGGACCATTGGGTGGAAACTTCTGCAGCAGCTCCTTTTAGAGTACTTTGTTACCTCATAGGAGGGCCTATTGGTTCCTACAAGAGTACTGTGGTAGCTGTAACCTGAAATGTTTTTTACTTTAATCCTTTGTGGGTTCCTCTGGGTCTCCGCCCACAAATACCTGAGGGTCAGCGTGTCCCTAGCTTGCACTCTGAGACTCTTTCTGAAAACCGTTTTAAGGACATGAGTACAGAGACCCTGAGCCCTCTAATAGTCGCCACAACATTTTCTTCTCCGCTGTGGCCAACCAATCTGGTCGATCATTACTGCGGTACTTGGAGGACAGCACTGTAGTACCAAAATGGCGTTCTATGCAATCCATCTCTCATCTACAGTATTTCCATATCATCCAAGTGGGTAAAATGGTTACTCTTGGACCTTTCTGGTGATATTTCCAAAGTTTTCAAGATATTTGAAAACAATAAATGTAGATTTTTGCTGCAAGCTTAAAGTCCTTAAAAATATGGGTCATTTAAATTACTAACCTCTCTAGTGGAATGGTTTCTTCCAACACTTTGCTTAACGCGGTTTAAGCTAGATTCCTTACTCATCATGGCACAGAAGTGGCATTGGTTGCACTTCAGAATGAAGTAAGAATCATTTTGGATCCAGGAAAGACTGCTGCTGTTATATTTTAATTGGATTTATCTTTGTCCTTAGACACAGTGTGCGTAGCACCTCATTGACTAAACTTGCAGAGATTGGTTTAGAGGACTGAGTGTTGAAATGGTCACATTAATTTTGTCTGGTCACGTTTAAACAATCTTACTGGTTTCTCACAGTCACTCTTCCTACTTAGACTGCTTCATTGTCTAGCAACTATATCCACCCTCAGTCCAACACTATTTAATGTGTATGTTTCCCCCTTGGGAGCCGGTGTTGAAGTTGGGCCAGTGCTTGCAGGTGAGGCCCGCTGTCACTCATTTTTTTTGAACTGGCACTTACTTTTCCTCATTAGATTTTGACCCAGAGCAAGATAGAGAAAAACACCAAAAAGGGGAAAGAAGGAGGAAAAGAACGATGGCATAAAAGTGACAAAGAGAGAAAAAGAACATGAAAAAGTGAAATAGGGTGGCAGAGACTGAACGGTGGTGGATGAAAGAGGCATGAGGTGGAATCAAGAATACGCAGGATTGGCGTAAGGCACCCTAACATTTGCTGGTTCCTGAGCAAAACTCTGGGGACTGGCACTTAATTCTTTTGCAATTTTAGAACTCTTGCCAACCTTTGATCAGGAAATTTCAACTATTTCAAATGGGCTGTGCAAATTACACCCATGTCATCCATGAATCAGATGGTATGGGCTGTGCGCACAACTGAATTTTACACCATATTAATAGCTGTTGCACTCTGGATGTCCTGAGACTAAAGTTGGATAAAACCTGTGTTTTGAGATTGGGTGGTTCTACCTCTTGCTGGTTGTTTAGATGGGAGCTTGACTTCCGGTGTCAAGCTCGAGAGCCCTTTATCGCTCGAAGAAATCTAGGGGTGAATTTTGACTCCCTTGTTTCTTTCTAGCAACAGATTGACAAACTTACTATCTCGTGCTCTTTTCACGTAAAGCTTTTAAGAATAATTCTTGATGTCTTGCCTGCATCATTCCATTTTTTCCATTATCCAAGCCATATTTGCTGTGTTTGGAATACTATAACACCCTCTGTTCGGATCTCCCACCAAACACAAGCCAGTGCCTCCAAATTATTCTAAGTAGTGCCCCACGACTATTTTTATATCTCCCTTGGCACTCATATGTCACGCATGATCTCAAGACTTTACCTTGGCTGCCAGTGAGGAACAAATTCTGAATTTGTTTCAACTGCCGGGATGATCTTATCCCACTCATTGTGTGCCAGCTACTTCACTACTACCGTCGTACCAGGGCACTGTGTCACGTGTTGCCCTACTTATGTCAACTTCTAACAATAACCAAGATGGGCTAGGGTGTTTGCTCCTTTGCTTACCTGACGGGCAAAAACTGGAATAAACATCCGCTTCACCTCTGTTCTTGAACCAATTTGCGTTGATTTAGAAATGAAACAAAAATGTGCCTTTCTCTACACTAAGGTTGATTGTGTTCCGTTCTTATCTGATCAATCTGCCTAGCCAGTGAATGCCTGTTGGCAATTATGAGAGCTTTAAAATGTACAAGTAGATAACTCTTAAGATGCGGGCCCTGCTGCAAAACTCTAGTTAATAGCCCACTTTTGTTTCAATTTTCATCTGACCTATTGAGGTTTTCTTCTGTTGGTCTTCTCAATGCCCCATTATCAAGGGACAGTTGTTGCATACTTGCCACTTGGCCCAAAAAATGAGACCTTCGTGAATAAATGCAAATCTTTCACCCAAAATAAACTCCAGGATAATGTTCTCCTGCGTTCTTTTTGCCTTTTGCATCAAAGGCGGTGTCGAAAAGAAACAAGGTTAATTCTCTAGTGGCATAAGCAGCATGCATCCTCTTTTCAGATTCATTCCTTCGGTGGCAATCTGCAAGTCTGCCATCTGGCCTCCTGTGCAGCCTCACTATATTACAGCGGAGTGATATCAGAAATGGCAGAGTAGTCCTGGGTTGCCCCGAATCCCCTGGGAAGTGCTGAAGAGATATGATATTTTGATGGCGGAATTCTACAAAGTGTAAGACCAGAATAAAAGTCAGCCATTGGGTTTTACTAAGAGTTGTTAAAAACCCACTCCAGGCGTTGCCTCCCATACACTGTGCCACACCCCTCCCCGGGGGCTGTCAGGCCCCTGTCAGGTGTCGAATTAATCCTGTCCGTCAGCTGTTATTGTAGCCGCGGAACAGCGGGGTTTTGGCAGGCGTGCTTGGGATCTCAGCAGGCACGTTAGAGGCCGGGGTGCTAAGCAGGCACTTATGTCGGGGGGCGATGCAGAAGCAGTTCTATATACCGTGATGACCTCAGTTACCTACATTTATTTATAGAGATCAGAAAACACGTTTATTTAGAATGCAGAACGGCAGTCGCACAGGCATTTTAGAAAGAAAACAAGACACCGATTCTGGTTTCCGTCAGAGATGCTATTTTTGCTAACTCCCTTCTCAAGAAATGTGACTTAAAATATCACCCCTTTTGCACCCTTTAGCTTTTAATTGCTAATTGATTAAAACGTTATCTGCTCGGGAGCAGCCGCTGGGGCTCGGAGACGCCCGCCAATTCATGAAAAGGGAATGATATTCAGGAAAAGGCAGGCACGGCCGGGAGCGAGAAGCGAACTGCCCGGTGAAAGCACCTGGGCGTGTTTGAGGGACTTGTCGGTCACACAACCTGCTCACAGCCTAACCCATGAGGTGATCTTTAGCGCTCTATTCCGAGCAGAAGGTGTGAGGGTATTTATAGCCGGGTGTAAAGGAGGCGGGGGCTGGATTAGCCCGGTGAGAAGTCATGCGCCGTGCACCGTCCCGGGGACACGTATCCGCGGCCTGTGCTGAGCGCCCCAGGCCACGTGCGGGTTCGCGTGAGGTCCTCCAGCCAGCGCCCCCAAGGCTGTGCCTGTGAAACAACCGTGGAAACCCACTGGGCAGAGGTCCAGGCTTGAAACCAAGTAATTTAGGTCTTAGCAGGAGCACACGGAGGCCCTTCTCACCTGCCTGTGTTTCTGCGGAAAGGTCACCTCGTCCCCTCCGTTCAGCCATTTTCTTTGCACTTCGGATCCACTGGCCAAATGGGCCAATCTTCCTGCACGAAGCACGCCCAGGCAAGGGCTCTCCAGTCTACCCTTTTTTTACCCCAAATAAGGACGCCTGCCCCATCCTGTGTGACCATTCCACGCAGGAAGAGAACCTTTGTCATCCATTCAACGTCAGTCAAGATAAGGACACCACACCCTTTAAATCTGTGTTTTTTTCTTGGATACCTAAACCTGCCCGTCCATTCTGCCCCATACAGTGCTGACAAGGCCCCATACGGTCATTGCATCTGCCCATTTCTTTCCAGTTATGACACCACACACCATGTATTACATATTACAACCACATCCCCTCTCGCTTGTACATTTCCGTGTATCTAAGACCCAAGGTGGTTATGTTAAGTTATGTTAATCGTACTTAGGCCAGTAGGTCTGCCCATTGCCTTACCAATACGGGTCTCGGACAGTTGTACCCTTTCATATCTTCCTCCAGATAAGGGCTCATAGGCCGTTCCAGTTTGGCCATTTCCTCAAGGACTTGTCAGTGCTAATGCAGATATTTCACAGGCCTTATATCCTTCCACTGCTCCAGACAAGAGCAGCGGTGTGGAATTTAATAAAATATCTTCTTGTCTATGGGGCAGGTTGATTCTTAAATCTACTTGTCCAGTAAAAAAAAATCTACTTGTCCCTTTGGTGCCATGTAGTGCAGCGACACATTATGACAAAAATCTCATTATGTAAGAGCTCTGATAATAGCCTCTCTGATAATGCAAGTGCTAATAGTATAGTAGGGCTTGAATACTTGCAATCTCAATCCACACTACAGCAATTTCCTTATTTTGCCCCCTTTCCGCAGGTCTACATACTAGGGCTGGAGGATGCAGTAAGCAATAGTTCCAGAGCTGGAATGCTTTTGAGTCTGCAAACCTACTAACTTGCATGTTTTAATAATTTTCACCAGCTTTTCTCTATTCTTTTCCCATAATGAGAAAGATTGGAAATTTACTCCTGACAAGGGCAGAAGTTCTTCCAGGGTTGGGGGAAAAAAGTGGTTGGAGGGAAAGTGAACTTGTAAACGCTCAATAGATTTTCACATGAGCAAATCTACACATGCATATTTGCTCGTGCTGAAGTACAATTCCCAATTTTTTTTCTAGGAGTACAACTTCTTGATCTACTTCTGTAAGTTCTTGTGGATTAATGAAAGCCACTACTTCAAAGACACATACTCTGGGTGCACTTTTGTAACTTCCTTTAAGAATCGGTCCCTTATTAGGTCTGATTTTAACAAAGTACGACCTTAAAATGTTTATTTACAGCGTTCACCCTAATAATTAAGGCTTTTAATTAATGAACCACGAATGCTAGTTCGAACAGCATTAACATATGGACACAGATATCACCTCAACTGCAGACAGTTCCCTTCTCTGTAAACTGGCAGCCAAAGGGTTTGTGCTGCATGAGGTTGGGCTCGCTTGTCACACGTACAAACTAAACATGAAAACTTGTTGCCCTTCACCCCAAACAAGATGTCCCAGCCAATAGGAATCTCACATCACTGAAGAGGACTACCGTTTTTCTTTTTCTTTCAGAACTCCCATCCCTCTCCCACACAGCTTTTTGAGTTTTTTTGTTTTTTTTTGTTTTAAGCCCCCCCTCCCCCCCCCCTAAGTTCCTTGTTGCTCCCTATCCCCTTCTCCCCCCCTGATCTCACCCTCCTTGGTGTGCATTGCACCACCCCCTTATTCTCCACCATTGCTCCCCCACCCTTTCCCATCATGTTAAGTTTTTTTTTTTTTTTTACTTTGCAATGTTTTTCTGGTGGGCCTGGTAGCTGCAATTTGCTGCTGGCCTGCTGCTGTCTACAAAAGGCATTTTGACACACTTTGTATATTTTTGTAATAATTCACTGCTGCAGGGTGGCATGCATTACTGATTTCCACATTATTGGAATGGTCGATTGAAAAAATGGCTGACTTAGCTTCATAATGTGGACATGTGTGTGATTTCGCGTGCCACATGCATATCATCATTCTGTGTTGTTATTGTCACATACTGTTCAGCATTGGGAATAACAATTTCATTTTTCATATTGCCAATGCTGTATAGCATCGGCAATAGCATTGATAAAGTTGAAAGGCAAGACCAAGTGTCGGAAAGAAGAAATAGTGGTGCCATTTTAAACACCACAATAAATAAGTAAGGAACTGTTACATTAATATAATGTATCCACAGAACTACAGTATCATGGTTTTTAGATACTCAACAAGTAAGTCAAACATAACTTTCCCACTGTGAAGTGTAGCCTTGTGTTGGATCCTGTGTGTGTCGTACCTAGAGGAGTGACACCTCGGTGTCTCCTCTTCAGGAAAACCCTGTTTTCTGAATCAGGAGAATAGGGGGACGATAACTGTCAACGTGAAGTTTTGAATTGTGTTGAATACAGAGACTCATACCTCTTTGTCTTCTTTCAGGGAAGCCCTTTATTCCAAAGCAGGCCAAGAGGGAGATCCCGAAAGAGGAGCAGATCACCCTGGAGCCCGAGCTGGAAGAGGCCCTGGCCAACGCCACTGACGCAGAGATGTGCGACATCGCAGGTACTGCAGGGCAGTCACAGGGAGCAAAAGGGGACTGAGAAAGGATGAGAGGGAGTCACCATGAGTAATAGGATGACCTACAACAGGAGGGTCATAGTCAACATAGAAGAAATAATACATTAGGTCATTACTTATCAAATTTTTTGGGTAATAGGCAGGCATTTTGTGATTCTGCGGTGTTTTATGCACAAATATAGATTTAACACTCTTGCCACATAGTACACCATTGTTTCAAAATTTACAGATGGCTGCATGTTGTATGGGGCAGTTGTAAACAATTTACAGCGGTTAAATGGTCGCCGATCAGTTGCTGATTCTTGTAAACAATTATTAAACACGGACTATTGAAACACTTGCCCAGACTGCATTATTGTGTTAAAGTGACAAAAAAGGAATAAAAGTACGATGAAGGCTGTGTTACATAATTGGTCTTTTCTTGTCACATAATTAAAATTAAGTCAACCCTTGACACATAATTTAGTTCCCTATTGCGTATTTCTTGAATCTAAAATCTCAGTTATGCCTGTATTTTGATGCATGGTTAATTTTTTGCTTGAAGATTTCTGTAGAACTTTTAGTTCTGGTGAACAGGGATATCTGGTAGGCACAGCAGCCTATGCACATTTTCTCAGTGGCTTAATGTTTAGCCTGTTAATCCATTAAGGACATTTTAGGATATATTTATTTTTTAATGGATGTCAGAATTTCACATTCAAGTGTGAGTTCTGCGTCACACGAAGGACATTATATATGGTCCTGCAAAACTCAATTGTAATTTTTTTATATTTGTCTTGAAAGTGTATTCAGAAATATGGATTGGGTTGAAGACACAAATTAATCCAAGGGCATTCTGAGTGGTGTGCGGACCACATGGTAAACAATATTTACAGACTATAATAGGCTAGATGAAGATAAAATGGGTTCCCCAAGCACTCTAAGTGGTAGAAAGTTTTGGACAAGCTTGCTTGGGGATGTGGTGGCAAGGTTATGCACGAGCCTAAGAGAATGGTGAACATTTGCCATCTGTGGTGTTTTTAAACAGAGGTATGATGCACATCAAAATCTGGTGCAGACGAAGTGCCATACACTGTGTTCTAGTGCATAAAAATTCTGGTTCAGGCACGGTTCTGTTTTGCTGAATGTTGGCGGATGTTACATTCTTCTGCTTTTTGAGTAGTTGAACTTGTGCTATATCTTAAAGAATATATATATATATATATATATATATATATATATATATATATATATATATATATATATAACCAATCATCTCTACACACTCATGTTGCGTTTGGCTCTAAATGGTTTTGAACCCGAGTGCTTAAGATGATTAGGAGGACCTTCCTGACTGACTGTGGAAAGGAAGGGGATGAGTATTGAGGAGGGATCTAAACTTCTTGCAGTCTTCCTTTTTTCATAAAAGGTCTTTACTTAGGTGCCATACATTGTGATAGTTTCCTCTGAAATCATGGCTTACTTTTTTGATTAGGTGAAGCAAGAGTTCTACAGGGTGGTTTATAACAATAGTTGTTTTCCTTAAAGATCTGGAAGTGATGTGAATTCTAAGCATTAATGCTAATGACATGTCCAGAAAAGGATAAACAAATGATTCATGATGTTTTTAAGAAAATTGAGGCCTCAAAGGGGCGCCAGGGTAGTTTCCTTAAATATTTTATGTTTCCTCATATTTAGTGATATATCTTAGGCAAGGTCAGGTTCTGAGACAGTTGTAGCTTGCTAGACTTTATATGGGCACTGTCTGAAATATATAGACGTTTAATATAGTAAATTCTATCTATCTATCTGAGAAATTTGTAAAGTGCAACAGCAACTCAGTGAGTGTCCTGGCTGACTGTAAAACTGATCCCGTTATGCAGGAGCGGCTCACGGGGCGCGGAAGGGGCTGGGTGGCGCACGTGGGGGGTGGGAGGGAGGGCGGTTGGGAAATAAACAGAACATTTATTCAATAATAAAAAAACACTTACCTTCCCTCGCCTCTCCTCTGACGCAGGCTGCAGGCACAGGTTCCCAGCCTGTCCTATGGCCAATCCTGACGCTGTTCAGAGCAGCGTCAGGATTGGCTGGGAGCGCCCAGCCTGGGACCTCCCAGGCAGACTGGGAGCCTTTGCAGGCTGTCTCCAGCCCGGCAACTGTGTTACTGGGCTGGAGAGAGCCTACTGCACATGTGGGTTTGGCCGGCCTGAGATGGCCGCCAAACATACATGCGCACTGCACCCCTCAGTGCTCGTCACCCCATGGCCCGCCCCTTCAAAAGAAAACGATAATAAAAAAGTTTATTATTGTTTTCTTTTAAAGGTTTTGCCGCCGCTGCTGCTGGCGGGGGGCAATGCTCCTCCGCCCTAACGGAGGAGCCACTCCTGCCTTTATGACTTGTGGATTAGATTCTGAAGTTTTCTCTGGATCCATCTGCCAGCTTGTATAGATTTGTGGGTGTCAAACGGAGCGTTTGCATTATCATTTGGAGTTGGGAACACATTTTGTTTGTGGCCTTAATCTGAGATTGTTATTTCTTCATTTAAATGGGTTTCCTTTGACAGCACAGGTTAGGCACAACCCTTACACACTAAAGTGCACGTACAGAACACGCACAGTTAGCAAAACACTATCAAACAAATAGTACAGTCGAACATCACACCATCAGAGTTCATCAACACACTGTAATGCCCTATACTCCCGGACTGGATGGACCATTTTATCAATCTCTTCTTCTAGCCCACAGTTTTGTGCATCGAGGCCAGTCTTCATGTAAGAATAAACTTTTCTGTCCTTCAAGGGCCTCCCATGGATGCCCTCCTAAAATAAATCAGCCACTTGTCAAACTCTCAGTAGCTGGCATCAGATATCAAAACACTCCTGAATGTGTACAACACAGTAATGAGAAACAAAGAAGAAATCATTACACCATTGAGCTCATGATCCTCAAAGCAATACCCCCACCTTCATGTACACCCAAGAACCCTCAGTAAGAAAACATTCATACCCAGAAAGAAAACACGGACGTAGACCAATTTCCTGAAATCAACATCCAATCAAAGCTCCATGCTCTGCACACAGAGCCTTTATCACCAAATCCAGGCCACCTATCACAGGGGATCATCATCAAAATGACTAATAGAAGTAAAGGTTGTTAAGCACGGCATCATCCTTCCACAGTTCAGTCAGTCTCGTTATCAGTCAATCAGTTCAGCATCATTAATGACTTATTCATTGGGCAGATTGATAACAGTGGTTGTGACACTGATCATATCAAACAGAAATACACTCTTTCTCCATTAACGCACTACTCCCCACGAAATTGGACTGCCTCTGATCTCATCTCTCATGATAAACTCATCAACATCCTTAACTTCACTCAAGACCACCTTCCATGAAGATGACATTCTACCCTCATTGATGGTGAAATGTGGAGCCATTTCTGCCACATTTGAGCCAATTGATGACGATGCACTAATCCAGACCTTGGAAAAATGCATGCATTTATCTGACATTGATCTAAAGCGTCACATCCTACATCAGCAACCACCACCCGCTCAGCCTGATGGGAACCCAAAGATTCCAGAAATTCTATGTCTCCAGCAAAGTACCCCATTTATCTGTTCTATTACCAATGCCAAAAACACATTTCTCTACCTCAAACTATCTATTTCTGATGATATGCAGTGACTCACAACTACCCTCAAACTAATCCAGAATTGGATGTGAAGCACCTACCTAAAGCTCAACCACACAAAGAACGAATTCTTCCTGTTTGTCAATAACATCAAGTAAAAACAGGTTAAATCTTGACTGTCCATCATAAACCTATGTAACCACATGATAGCCAACACATAAGCACTTAGATTTATCATTGACACAAACCTCTCCTTCAAAGAAAACATAGCTAAGAAAACCATGCCAGCATGGTACCAGCTCACCTTCAAAAATAAAAGTTACATTTTTTCCGATAAGAAGCCACCTTTAGAGCACCAGTGAAAGCCCTGGTCCTCTCCCACTTGAATGGCAACAACCCTCTGCACTTTGGCCTCTCTGACACCTCATTTGCACTCATAAAAGGCACCCGCACCCTAAAACATGCATCACTGCATGCTTAAAACTGTTTGACTAGATCAGCCCATTGCTGAGCTCATCTTCATTGCCCCTTCCCAGACCCGCATCATTTTTCAGACCAGTTGCTTCACCTGTAATGACATCAGCAACAACACCCCCGCATACTTGGCAGACCAGCAAGTAACCACGTTAAGCAGATAACCCCAACTCAGACACCACAACGTATCCAGACTAAAAACAAAGAAAAGCACAATGGAAAAAGCAGGAGGCAAGACTTCTCCATCTATGCGCCCAAGATCCTGAATAACGTGCCCACTCACATCAGAACGAATCTTACCCTCCGGTTCAGAAAGAGACTGAAGTCACATCTCTTGAAAGAGCACTACTAGCCCCAAAAAATAGAAAGTCACTTGTTATCTGCCTTTTGTAAATATGTTGAGTCCCACCCCATGGTAATGCCCACTGTTTTTGATTCGCAGCTGCATTTGTGCTACAGAAATGTCACCATTATTGTACATGTATACCGTAGACCATGCGCATAAATTTAGCATAAATATAACACAGCATTGTATCATAATTCTTACCTGTATTGTGTGGCATAGATAGAGAACTGATTAGACATTGGGCAGCTAAGTACCCAAACCATATAAAAAAAGGTGAAAGCTGTGTGGCACATGCACCCATTCCCTGTGGCACATACACCCATGGCACTACAAATAACTTCCAACATACTTGGGTACCAGTGTTCACTAATCAGTTTTAAAGCCTGTTAACTTCACACAAACGCTGATAAACACCCTCGATTTCGGGCCTTCCTAGAACTAAATGAAGCCACTCAAATACAAAAGGAGCTACTGAATTCTAACTGCATGGTAGGGGTACATATATGTCAAAGAAGTAGGTGGCGATAGCAGAAAATAGCTTTAAAGGAATTTCTTCAATTTTTCAGTACCATTAGAGCCACAGCACACTTGTGCAGCACAGCTTGATTTACTGTAGAGCCACAGCACACTTGTGAAGCACAGCTTGATGTACTGTAGAGCACAGCACACCTGTGAAGCGCAGCTTGGTGTACTGTAGAGCACAGCACACCTGTGAAGCGCAGCTTGATGTACTGTAGAGCCAAAGCACACCTGTGAAGCACAGCTTGATGTACTGTAGAGCCACAGCATGCTTGTGAAGCACAGCTTGATGTACTGCAGAGCTTGATGTACTGCAGAGCCAAAGCACACCTGTGAAGCACAGCTTGATGTACTGTAGAGCCACAGCACACCTGTGAAGCACAGCTTGATATACTGTAGAGCCACAGCACGCTTGTGAAGCACACCTTGATATACTGTAGAGCCACAGCGCGCTTGTGAAGCACAGCTTGATATACTGTAGAGCCACAGCACGCTTGTGAAGCACAGCTTGAT
This sequence comes from Pleurodeles waltl, assembly GCF_031143425.1. Taxonomy (NCBI): domain Eukaryota; kingdom Metazoa; phylum Chordata; class Amphibia; order Caudata; family Salamandridae; genus Pleurodeles; species Pleurodeles waltl. Next base: position 665,753,923 of record NC_090451.1, read on the forward strand.
GTACTGTAGAGCCAAAGCACACCTGTGAAGCACAGCTTGATATACTGTAGAGCCACAGCACGCTTGTGAAGCACAGCTTGATGTACTGTAGAGCACAGCACACCTGTGAAGCACAGCTTGATGTACTGTAGAGCCAAAGCACACCTGTGAAGCACAGCTTGATGTACTGTAGAGCCACAGCACACCTTGATATACTGTAGAGCCACAGCACGCTTGTGAAGCACAGCTTGATGTACTGTAGAGCACAGCACACCTGTGAAGCACAGCTTGATGTACTGTAGAGCCAAAGCACGATTGTGAAGCACAGCTTGATGTACTGTAGAGCCACAGCACACCTGTGAAGCACAGCTTGATATACTGTAGAGCCACAGCACGCTTGTGAAGCACAGCTTGATGTACTGTAGAGCACAGCACACATGTGAAGCACAGCTTGATATACTGTAGAGCCACAGCACGCTTGTGAAGCACAGCTTGATATACTGTAGAGCCACAGCGTGCTTGTGAAGCACAGCTTGATATACTGTAGAGCGACAGCGCGCTTGTGAAGCACAGCTTGATGTACTGTAGAGCACAGCACACCTGTGAAGCACAGCTTGATATACTGTAGAGCCACAGCACGCTTGTGAAGCACAGCTTGATATACTGTAGAGCCACAGCGTGCTTGTGAAGCACAGCTTGATATGCTGTAGAGCCAAAGCACGCCTGTGAAGCACAGCTTGATGTACTGTAGAGCACAGAACGATTGTGAAGCACAGCTTGATGTACTGTAGAGCCACAGCGCGCCTGTGAAGCACAGCTTGATGTGCTGTAGAGCCACAGCACACCTGTGAAGCACAGCTTGATGTACTGTAGAGCCACAGCGCGCCTGTGAAGCACAGCTTGATGTGCTGTAGAGCACAGCACACCTGTGAAGCACAGCTTGATGTACTGTAGAGCCACAGCGCGCCTGTGAAGCACAGCTTGATGTGCTGTAGAGCACAGCACACCTGTGAAGCACAGCTTGATGTACTGTAGAGCCACAGCGCGCCTGTGAAGCACAGCTTGATGTGCTGTAGAGCACAGCTCACCTGTGAAGCACAGCTTGATGTACTGTAGAGCCACAGCGTGCCTGTGAAGCACAGCTTGATATGCTGTAGAGCCACAGGGCGCTTGTGAAGCACAGCTTGATATACTGTAGAGCCACAGCGCGCTTGTGAAGCACAGCTTGATGTACTGTAGAGCCACAGCGCGCCTGTGAAGCACAGCTTGATGTACTGTAGAGCACAGCACGATTGTGAAGCACAGCTTGATGTACTGTAGAGCCACAGCACACCTGTGAAGCACAGCTTGATGTACTGTAGAGCACAGCACGATTGTGAAGCACAGCTTGATGTACTGTAGAGCCACAGCACACCTGTGAAGCACAGCTTGATGTACTGTAGAGCACAGCACACCTGTGAAGCACAGCTTGATGTACTGTAGAGCCACAGCACGCCTGTGAAGCACAGCTTGATGTACTGTAAAGCCAAAGCACACCTGTGAAGCACAGCTTGATGTACTGTAGAGCCACAGCACGCCTGTGAAGCACAGCTTGATGTACTGTAGAGCCACAGCACACCTGTGAAGCACAGCTTGATTTACTGTAGCCACAGCACGCTTGTGAAGCACAGCTTGATGTACTGTAGAGCACAGCACGCCTGTGAAGCACAGCTTGATATACTGTAGAGCCACAGCACGCTTGTGAAGCACAGCTTGATGTACTGTAGAGCACAGCACGCCTGTGAAGCACAGCTTGATATACCGTAGAGCCACAGCACGCTTGTGAAGCACAGCTTGATGTACTGTAGAGCACAGCACGCCTGTGAAGCACAGCTTGATGTACTGTAGAGCACAGCACACCTGTGAAGCACAGCTTGATATACTGTAGAGCCACTGCGCGCTTGTGAAGCACAGCTTGATATACTGTAGAGCCACAGCGCGCGTGTGAAGCACAGCTTGATATACTGTAGAGCCACAGCACACTTGTGAAGCACAGCTTGATGTGCTGTAGAGCCACAGCACACTTGTGAAGCACAGCTTGATATGCTGTTATCTGGTTACTTCCCGGTTTACCTAGGGACTATCATGTGATTTGTTTTATGAACCCACACCAGAAAAAAGTGTTAAGAGTGAACAAGAGGTGTGAGAGTGGCAACCCCTGAGGGCCTCCACAGTTTAAAATGCAGGATGGTTACAGAAATGTTCTGAGTTTAACTTTTTGTTCCTATTCTTTCAAAACGAATGTAAAACAGTCGATGAGCGGAAAGTTTTTTTTTTTCTCCACTGATGTTATTCTCATAATTAAATATAGATAGTGACTATTCACCTCCAATGTTACGTACGTCTTCCAATTAAAATGAGTAACGTTATATGATTGTGGACTCAGTTTACTAATAGTAGTTAGCAAAGTAGGATATGCAAATTGCACACCAACCTGTTTGTGAACTACCATACGTTTTTCAATACAGCCAAGGAACTGATCCGTTGCATCACAGGATGTAGTTTTGCAGGAGGTGCAAAATATCATGTCCAAGGTATATTGAAGAGACGTTGTGCATTTTGCAGCCCCCTACCGGATGAATGTGAATGCAGGTACGGAGGACTGTGATGGACAACGGTCCTCCATCCTGCGTTTGCGAATTACGTTTTTTAATGGAGCACCTGTCAATTTAAGGGACAGATGTTGCTTTAAAGAAAATGCTGTAAGGTAGGGAAGACATCTGGGAGGGTGTATGTTGATGTCCCCTTGAGGACTGTGCTTCACCGCAGAGGCCACCTGACATGATTCCCAAAGCGGAGTAGCGCCTGGAGGTCAGCTTCCCTTTTACGATTTGGTTACCACCCCAGTTCGTAGGTATGTGGCTGATCAATATCTTCCGACGCCAATTGACATCAGAATTATTGACACATATGTTTGCAATCACAAATAAGACAGAGGTAACTCTTTCTGACTAATAAAAAAGCTTTGTTACATCTTAAAAATGTGGTTTGCAGTCACAAACCCTGTCCTTTTGCGCATTACTTGCTTTGCAATCATAACATTCTTTCAAACTTCAGTACGTGTAATGTTTTGCAAGTTGTAAATTTGACTCAAATAATTATTGCTTAAATTCTACAGAAGAAAAAAGTGCCCACTGATGTTGAATGCACAGTTAGGGTCACATCTATAATTCCATGGTGCACCTTGAGGACTAAAGATCTGGTGAATGTTGAGTTCTGGTAAATGTTACGTACCGGCGCGTTAAGTTCTGGTGCACCTCGAGCTCCGTCTGACAGTCCATTCTGGAGCCCAAGGAACCCTACGGCGTAGTGCACTGCTGACAGGTTGAGCCCAGGTTATTTGTGTTTAGGGCATATTTCGTTTTGGTGACGAGTTTTGGTACACTCTGCAGTGGGGACCCAGTGAGTAGTTGTATATGTAACTCAGTTTCAGGTTTTGTTCTTACCCGCGGAAGTCTTGTTGCAAACATACATCCGGTGTTCTTTACTCTGTCAGGCTCAGATTCCCAATATTTCCTACAGTAAGCACGCCTCCTTCATCAGATCCCCAGATAAAGGGGGCATGCTCGGGTCATAGCAACCACCCTTATCTAAAACCAGACCTGGGCCTGCCTACCCGGAGAGTGCCAGGGTAGCATAAGGGTTAGGGTCCCTGGATGTGCCTCTCTCTCGATGCAAGCAGCCTCCACTCGGCTGGGTGTACCGCTCACCAGATACACTCTCCCTTCAGTCATCGGACTGCGACTAGATGCCTTTCCCCGGGCCGTGTGAGAGGGTGCACAGCTCTTTCCAATCCCCTAAGGTCAGCAGCTCGTACAGTGCCAGGGGCTCGGTGCCAGGACTGCTAAAATCAGCAGCACCTAGCCTGGTGTCCGCTTTCATGCACGATGAGACCTGCTTTGTGGGTCTGTGGCGCCTAAAGGGAAATCCCGGGCCCTGAGACATGTGCAATTGCACCAAGTCATGGGGGGCTCCCGGGGGGCAAAGGAGATGTGACAATGTGTGCTTTGAACCCCCTCAGCCTGTAAAGAGGTGCACTAGTGAAGTAAGATCCTGGAGTGAGTCCCAGAGGACGAAGGGACGAGCAGTGGTGTCATTTGAGTCGCAAGAGGTCTCGGGCTGTAGAATTGCACACAGGCACCCATCGATGATAGAAGGGCTCCTAAATGGCCGAACTGCGGTGCCTTTGTAGGGGAACCTGGAAGGACAAGTAAGGGACTCAGAACCCCGTGCACCAGTGTCCAAGGGGCTGGGATGGGCTTTCCCAGATATGAAAGAAATAAGTACTCGTTATGTATTATAGAGACCACCACCCCCGCCCCCCCTGGTCTAGGGAAGCTGAATGCTTCTTATTGTGCCCTCGAGGCACTTTGGTATTAGAGAAATGGATGCAGATGCGTGTACGCCATTTCTGTTGCACACATTGTGCCAGTGTTAAACGTGATCCTAAGGGGGGTGCACTCAGCATAGGCGTGTTGCCCCAAGCAAATGAAGTAATTAAGCAATTTGCTGTGTGCTGTGCCATACTGCAGACGAGAGCGTAGGATAAGAGACTGTTATGAGATGCACTGATTATTCACGATTTGGAGGTAGCACAAAGAGTATACCCCGACCCGGTTTCATTTGGCACTGGGACTCGTAGGAAAGCTGGTCTTGTTATTTAAATAAATATTGCTTTGCGTGGAATTCTCTTTTCTCATCTTGTTATGCCCCCCTTGGCATGGATTAGTGGGTATGTGGCACTATGTAATGCGATGACATTGACACTCCATTTGCATCAACTTTTGGCTCAAAATCCGTTTTGCATATGAAAGTTGATCATTGCGGCTGTTTGTGTTTCGTAATGTTGCCTGAAAGTCTAAAGTATCTACAGTAATTCTGTGGCTATTTGTTGTTCTAGTATCGGATTAGTGAGTATGAAACATTGTGATACTTCCATACCATTGCTAATATATCAACAGCTAAGTATATGCAGTGCTGTTTGATGAATTTTCTTGAAACTTTCCCAGAAAAAAGGCTCATCCACTTCAGCTCCTTCCCAGAAAGTATCAGGGTGTTGTCAGGCAGTTGCAGAGAAAAAGGCATAGTCCCAAAATGTCTTTTCCCCACGCAATTTCCCGTAGGAATTTTAAACCGCACTACAATCAAAATAGCTGAACCAATTTGCACCAGATTTGGCAGAAAGCTTAATCTTAACCTCTGATGTTTCTAAGAAAGTGTGCTTTTTGTGATTTGGTGGAAATGCATTTAGTAGTTTTTGAGAAATTTAAGGTGAAAATGTATAGCTATTTTGCCTGCTTGTAGTACTGTGGGACTGGCAGATGAAAAAAGATCTGATTGGCTGCTGCCAACATCAACAAAGATGTTGTGGCCGGCTTTTTAGGACAAGGTGACTCGGTCCCCGTGTCCTGAATAAAAATAAAATAAAATAACATATAAGGAGCCTGGGTAGAGGTACCCTGATCTCCTACGCCTTGGCCCTGGGGCTAAAACTCATTTTTTCTGTCGCTCTGTACTGCTAAAAAATAAAATAAAATAAAAAAAAGGGCGGGATTCCTCTTCAGCTATCATAAAGGTTGACATGTGAGACATCTGTTTGCTCCTGATTAACACTTTAGCTAAATCCCAGCCTAACTCTCATATGACTTCCTACTCCATATTTTATTCAAATAATTTTCTAATTCATTAAATTATTTGATTTACAATACAACTAGATATCTAAATATGGATTTGTCAATGTACGGTCCATTTTTGGCTCTGTTGCTGGGAATTCTAGTCTGTCACTAGGGAGGTCTGATAATAAATTTAGTACCAATTTTACAATGCAAGATGAATGTGGCCATTGAGCTAACTATGAGAAAAACATTATTATCCTATATGGCCTATGCACATTAGAATAAAATGCATAATCCCTATCAATGGTATTGTGTTTGCCCTAGATCTCCAAAAGATAGATATCCTGTATACCAGTCTATTCAAAGTTTATTGAAGTGTTAAAATCGTCATCAGTTATCTCTCTCTTGCAAAACTGGAGATTTCAGTGAAGAATTGGCAAAGAGCGCTTCTTTCACTTTATTAGGAGCTTATATTTTAAATGAGACCAACTCTCGGATTCACTCTTTCCCATCATTATCTTGATATGGTGCTTCCCATTTACAATGGGGGGTCCTTTTCCAAAGAGAATTGCCAGTTCATTCGTCTTGGTGGTTGTGTTTGCGTGCAACTGTGAGGGATACTAATATATTCATAGACACCCCAGATAATTTTTGTGTGGGTGAGTCGCTTGGCGCTGGCCTCCATCCGTGTTCATTGTGTGTAAACATTTAAGAGGAGCTCAGCATTTCATGAATTGCAGTAGTAATCGAAATTAGCATAGTAATTGTTAGCATAAGGGAACCATTATTAGTGTTTTTAATTGTGGGTGATTACAATGTACTATTATGAATTCACTTTGGACCATATGTTGAAACATTAGTGACAAGGTTATAGACTTCCTAGTTGGCGTTTGTTTTGTGAAACTATTTTACCTATACAAAAAACAAAGGGTCTGATTTAGAGGTTGACAAATGGAGTAAAGGCAGTCTTGGTTACATAAGACTTTTCTTCCACCACTCTGACTTTACTCCACCCACCAAATTTAGAGTTTACCGCTGACCCTGCTCTATGGGTTTGTTGGGACTGCCACCACAGCGATTCATACAAAGCCATTTAAAAGTTTGTGTGCATCTTTCATTGATGATAGACGCTTACACCAAACTTTTAAAAGTTTTAACTTTTCCCAAAACAAACAGCCAAAGCTAGAGCTTTTGTTTGGAAAAGTAAGAACTAAGGACCCCCAAATCCATGGGAGCTTTCTCCCATAGTATGGGGATAATGATTCTATTTTTAGGGTCCCTTAGCGTCGGGATATTCCTCGTGGTGTCAGTGGAAAAAAAATCTGTCTGACTGCCTCTAAATACTCCGAAAGCCATACACGCTTGGGCCATCGGAGGAAGTGTTATACGACATAGTAAATTTTACTCCGTCTGCATAATCCTGTTCATCTACCCGACTCAAAATTGGGTAGGGCTGACCGAGAATTTGGTGGCCAGAGTACTCTGTCACTGCTGGAACGGGGTACCCTGTCTGTACCCTCCAGTCTAATCAAAACTCTGTGCCATTTAAGTGTTGGATAAAAATAAGCATTGAAAAAACCCCAACATGCAATAACTAAGTAAATCTATACAAGACAGAGTAATTTGCTGTACATGAATGGGGAAGAAAAATGGGAATAAACAATGCAATAGCAAATCTAAGTAATGGACAGCTTTATAGGAAGTCTCAGGGAATGACACATGCAGTGTCGTATGATGCTGATGTGATCCACCCTTGGATTGCCGTTTGTTTGATCGTCAATAATTTTGGCCAATCTGAAACCCAACCCTGATAAATAGTTGGTTTTGTTTTCCTCAGACAAGAGAGACCCTTTTTCAGCGGATGGATACTCTAGGAAAAAAAGGAGTTGTCTGACTGATTGAATGCTTAGTCTCTTGGACTTCTACTGGATAGCTGGTTGAATCTGACACAACTTGTGTCAAAACAAACTTACTTACTATTTCGATTTGTTTTTCCTTGTTACGTTAATTCCACGCCCCACCCACCTAATTCTATCAGGAATGCTGTGTTGGATAAGTTTCCTAAATACGTTTTAGGTCTTGCTATGTTATGTTGGTTGCTACAAATCGTATTTTCAGTTCACGCGGCGTGCTTTGACAGCTGCATTCAACTCAGTTGCACACCTCACGTTGGAAGCCAAGAAATATGAGGATGTCATCACGCCACCCTAAGATTTTTGCATTGTCTCTCACTTAAGGCTGAGCATTACAGTAGAAACCTGGGGTGGCTTACTTACAAGGCGCTCAGATTAAATGCCGGTTTTCACTCATTATAAAAACAGCTCAGGTGTCAAATCGGGTTTCTCTGTAACCACTTGTACATTGTGGAATGCCGCTGTACGTCACTATACCAAGTCCTTGGTATTGTTTCTTTTAGTGGAGGGTTAGAAACTTCTTTTTTTGGAAATACTTTGGGTACATTATGCATTAAAGAGTTACTGGACTGTGGTGCCTTGGAATAAGATATCACATTTTTTCCAACATGGGGCAGGGCTGTAGGTCAAATGGGGAAAAATGAGTTGGTGCTTCTGTTTTAAGAAATGCCACAAAATGTTACCTCGTGCAGAGCAAATGGAAGGGTAGGTTATTTGGTTGCTGCATTCCTGTTGTACCTCTTGTTTCAAAATTGCTTCTCTTCTGATGGATACAACTACCTGTGGATTCCTCACCTAATGAATACTCCCATGGCGCCAGCATTCGACGGAAATCTTCTTCCTAGTCTCTGCACGTCGACGAGGACGTCACTCTAGCCCACGCGACGCCGTCTGACGTCATACAGGCAATAAGAGGTCCTAGACGACGTGCCGACGTCAGTTCCCTTTTTTCCGTGCATTCGAAACGGTTATCTTCGAGGGAGCAACTGTTACTTTCTTGGTTACAGTGTATTTTTTGCTGCGTAGTCCTTCGCTGCAGTAATAATGTCGCAGAGAAAGTCGGGTTTTAAGCCTTGTCGTGAGTGTGGGGGCAAGATGTCAGTTACGGATCCTCACTCCGACTGCCTTTGGTGTTTAAGCTCCGACCACGACGTCTCGACTTGCGATTCATGCCAGCACATGAATCCAAAGGCCCTCAAGGAACGTGAGGCGAAGCTGTTTATGGCGAAGTCGAAGAAAGAAAAACATCATAAGAAGTCTTCTTCGCCAAGGCATCGGCGTCATCGAGACTCCCGGCGCCGTAGAGAATCACAGCGCCATTCAAGCAAGGAGACTCGTTCCAGGTCTTCGGATCGGCGCCGGAGGACTTGGGAGGTCAGTCCCACGGTCACGCCGCATCCATCGACGCCGTTGCCCTCTCCGGCGTCACCGACTTCACCTGGACAGGCGTCGGTGATTGAAGTGGTGCAGCCTCTGGTGGTGTCCTCGGCGTCGCAGACGTCGAGGCCGGCGTCGGGGTCGCCTTCGATACAGGCACCCCAGTATCCGGCTTTTCCCACCCCTGGAGCCGATAGTACCGCATTCCTAAATGCGATGTATACCATCTTCCAACAGATGGCTCCAGGGGGTGCTCCGGCTGGCCCTTTGGCCTTTTCATTGGGTGATCCTGCGCCTCTACGGCCGGCACCCTTTATGCCCTTTCTCCCTTTTGGGAACGTGGGCTCGGCGCCGGTGTCGGCGCCGGTGTCTTCGGAGGGATTGGCCCCGGAGATTTCCATCCCGTCGACGTCGGGATTTCGTCCTGTGACTCCGGTGGGTCCATCCGCTCCGAGTGCTCTTTCATCGGCGCCGAAGTTACCTGTGGCGCCGGACGCGGCGTCGGTGGCTTCTGAAGATCGGCGCCGATCTTCGGCTTCGGCGGAAGCATTGTCGACTCCACGTATCGAGCAGAGGCTTCATTCGAGGAGACGTGCTCTCTGTTTATTAGAGGAGCAGGAGTACCAACGAGTCCTGGAAGAAGGAGAACTGGAGGACTCGGGTGATGGACTGCATGGTCTAGATACAGCCAGTGGGCTGGACACTTCCCCTGAGTGGGATCTTTCGTCTCCAGGGGAATACACAGAGGAGGCTGCTTCCTTTCACGCAGTGGTACGGAAGGCAGCTAGTTTTCTGGACCTGCCTTTGCCGGTGGCAGAGACAAAACAGAACCTTCTGACAGAGGTGCTTCATCCGGCCTCAGCTGCGGCAGAGCCTCTATTGCCCTTTAATGACGCTTTGCTGGATCCGGTGCTAGAGGTGTGGAAGAGACCAGTATCTTCCCCAGCGGTTCATAGAGCCGTAGCCAGGAGGTATCGAGCTGCACCAACTGACCCTGGCTTTCTTTCTAGACACCCTACACCAGAGAGCTTGGTGGTGCAGGCCTCCTGATCATCCAAATCAGCGCCTGGTTCTTTCCGGACGGTGCCTGGGGACAGGGACTCGAAGAAACTGGATGCGCAGTCCAAGAAAATCTTTTCGTCCTGCAGTCTGGCGTTGAAGGCCACCAACGCAACTTGTATCCTGGGGAGATATATTCATGCTCTTATGGATGACATTTCCTCATCATTTACGGAGCTTCCCCAGGGTCTTTTGGATGTTGTTTCAGATGCCCAGGCTGCCGCGACCCAGATTATTCAGTCTGGGCTGGACACCACCGACTCGGTGGCCAGAGCAATGGGCACGACTGTGGTGGCAAGGAGACAGGCCTGGCTCCGTAATTCGGGGTTTTCTGCGGATGTGCAGTCAACCCTATTGGATCTCCCTTTTGATGGGGACAAGCTGTTTGGCGCCAAGGCAGATTCGGCCTTGGAACGTTTTAAGGAGAGCAGGGCCACAGCCAAATCGTTAGGACTCCAAGCTCCTTCTTCCTCTGCCTCTTCCAGGATTTTCAGGAGGTTTCGGGGATTTGGGCGTGGCTCTTCCTCCTCTTCCTTTCGGGGGAGATTCCAGCAACCTGCCTCTTCCCATCCCTATAGATCTTTTAGAGGGAGAGGGAGGGCCCGCACCAGAGGAGCCTCTCAGCAGCACTCTGCCTCTTCCTCGTCCTCTGGAGGGGTGCAGCAGGGAAAGCAGCCTTAGGCTTCCACCATTTCCCACTCACTCCTCTCCTGTAGGGGGAAGATTACAGCATTTTCTCCGCAAGTGGAAGACTATTACAACGGACACTTGGGTTCTCAGTATTGTGGGAAAAGGCTACACCCTTCCCTTTCGGGAGTTCCCGCCCCTCATCCCGCCCCGCCCATCTTATTGTTCAGAAGAACACCTCCTGTTGCTAGAACAGGAGGTACAAGTCCTCCTTTCAAAGGGCGCGGTAGAGTTGGTCCCAGAGCAGGAAAGGGGTCGAGGTTGTTACTCAAGGTATTTCCTGATTCCCAAGAAGGATGGTCGGTTGAGACCAATCCTGGACCTGAGGATCTTGAATTGGTTCCTCAAACAGGAAAAGTTCAAGATGCTGACCCTAGCTCAGGTGCTTTTGGCGTTGAACAAGGAAGATTGGATGGTGTCTGTCGACTTGCAGGATGCTTACTTTCATATCCCGATACTCAAGTCACACAGGAAGTATCTCCGGTTTATGGTGGGATCGCAGCACTATCAGTTTGCGGTCCTTCCGTTTGGTCTTACTTCAGCACCTCGAGTCTTCACGAAGGTGATGTCGGTGGTTGCGGCAGAGCTCAGGAGGAAGGGGATAGCAGTATTCCCTTACTTGGACGACTGGTTGATCAAAGCCAAGTCGCCGGAGCTTGTGTCGCATCATCTGCAGTCAACGACTCAGTTGTTGTTCGACCTGGGTTTTTCGGTGAACGAGCCCAAATCTCACCTGGAGCCCTCTCAGCGCCTCCTGTTCATAGGGGCAGTACTGGATACAACATTGAGTCGAGCCTTTCCTCCGCCTCAGCGGATTCAAGATATTCAGGAATTGGTTCCAATGTTTCGAAATGGAGCGGTAGTTCCAGTCCTCAAGGTCCTTCGTCTGCTCGGTCTGTTTGCCTCCTGCATTCTGTTGGTCACGCATGCTCGCTGGCACATGAGGGCTCTTCAGTGGTGCCTCCGAAGGCAGTGGTCTCAACACAAAGGAGATCTAGAAGGTGCTGTCAAGATCTCCAGAGATGCTGCTGTGGACTTGAAGTGGTGGATTGCGAGCAACAATCTTTCACAAGGAAAGCCGTTCGCGCAGTCGCCACCAGTGGCCACGGTCATAACGGATGCTTCCACTCTAGGGTGGGGAGCTCATCTGGGGGATCTGGAGATCAAAGGCCTTTGGTCTCCAGAGGAGCAGATGTTTCATATCAATCTGTTGGAGTTACGGGCTGTACGTTTGGCTCTCAAGGCCTTCCTCCCTTCCCTTCGTGGTCAGTCGGTACAGGTCCTGACGGACAATACTACCACGATGTGGTACATAAACAAACGGGGAGGAGTAGGGTCGTACCTTCTCTGCAGAGAAGCTCTTCGACTATGGTCCTGGGCAAAGGACCATCAGGTTTGCTTGGTATCAAATCATCTGGCCGGGGTCTTGAATGTACGTGCGGACGGTCTCAGTCGCCAATTCTCGGCAGACCACGAGTGGCGTCTCCATCCAGATCAAGCCCGTTTGATCTTCCAAAGGTGGGGGTTTCCTCGGGTAGATCTGTTTGCCACTCTGGAGAACGCGCATTGTCCGTTATTCTGCAGCCTCCAGTATCCGATGCAGGGAGTGTTGGGGGACGCGTTTCAAATAACCTGGTGCGGCCAGTTGCTTTACGCGTTTCCTCCCATACCCTTGATTCCTCGAGTATTGAGGAAGATTCGCCAAGACCGGGCGCTAGTCATCTTAATAGCTCCGGATTGGCCAAGGAGGGTGTGGTATTCCGACCTTCTCCAACTCTCAATGTGCCCTCCGCTCCGTCTCCCTTTCAGGGCAGACCTCCTCTCGCAGTCGCAGGGGCAGGTTTTACACCCCAACCTCTTGAGTCTGCACCTACATGCCTGGAGATTGAACGGGGCAACCTGAGTTCCTTCTCTCTCCCGTCTGATGTAGTGGATGTTATATTAGCGGCCAGGCGACACTCCACTAAATCTATCTACGCTAATAGGTGGTGTAAATTTGTTGCGTGGTGTGGAGAGAGGCAGATTGATCCCTTACATGCTCATCTATCGGACGTTTTGTCTTTTGCTCTGTCTCTAGCGCAGAAAGGTTGTGCAGTGGCTACCATTAAGGGTTATTTGTCGGCCTTGTCAGCCTTCATTTGTCTTCCAGACCAACCATCGTTATTTAAATCCCCTATTGTTATCAGATTCTTGAAAGGTCTTCTAAATAAATATCCTCCAAAACCATTTGTTATGCCGCAATGGGATTTGTCCTTGGTTCTGACTTTCCTTATGGGGTCCCCTTTCTAGCCTATGCATTCTTGCCCCTTAAGGTATTTGGTTATAAAAACAGTTTTTCTGGTAGCTATAACATCTGCAAGGAGAGTGAGTGAGTTGCAGGCCTTATCGGTAAAGCCCCCTTATACAACTTTTTATGGGGATAAGGTGGTGTTGAGGACCAAGGCTGCTTTCCTCCCGAAGGTTGTTTCACCCTTCCATTTGGCTCAGACAATTACTTTGTCCACGTTCTATCCTCCGCCTCATCCTTCTAAAGAGGAAGAAAGACTGCACCGTCTGGACCCAAAGAGGGCGTTGAGCTTCTTTATTGATAGAACAAAGGATTTCAGGCTGGAGGATCAGCTGTTCATCGGGTACGTGGGCAAGAGGAGAGGAAAGGCAGTCCACAAGAGAACACTCTCCAGGTGGGTGGTTCTTTGCATTAAAATCTGTTACTCTTTGGCAAAGAAGGACCCTCCTGAGGGCATTAGAGCTCATTCCACCAGAGCTAAGTCGGCCACTTCGGCCTTGGCCAGAGGTGTTCCTGTGGTTGACATCTGCAAGGCCGCAACTTGGTCGTCCCTTCACACTTTTGCGAAACATTACTGTTTGGACTCTGAGGTCAGAAGGGACGGCCATTTTGCACAGTCAGTGCTGCAGGATTTCTTGGTTTGACCATTTAGGCACCCGCCACCGGGCGTGGTACTGCTTTGGGATTCTATTCATTAGGTGAGGAATCCACAGGTAGTTGTATCCATCAGAAGAACGAGTTACTTACCTTCGGTAACGACTTTTCTGGTGGATACATTAGCTACCTGTGGATTCCTCACAGTCCCACCCGCCTCCCCGTTGCCTTTCTGGTCTTACCAAGTAATCCTTGAGTGCGCTCCTCTTGGTCTTCAAGGTTGCAATAGATGTTGTATATATGGATACTTGTGTATATTTATCTGTATATATATATATATATATATATATATATGTATATATCTTTGTGTACATACATGATTTGCATATATTTGTTCGTTATATTAAATTTACAGCTATTCATTGCAATATTGTGTATTTTACAAGGTTATGGGATGTTGCCTTGCTCTTTCATTGCATTGGGTTGTTGTTCTCATGCACGTAATAAATGTTGCTACTGACGCCGGCACGTCGTCGAGGACCTCTTATTGCCTGTATGACGTCAGACGGCGTCGCGTGGGCTAGAGTGACGTCCTCGTCGACGTGCAGAGACTAGGAAGAAGATTTCCGTTGAATGCTGGCGCCATGGGAGTATTCATTAGGTGAGGAATCCACAGGTAGCTAATGTATCCACCAGAAAAGTCGTTACCGAAGGTAAGTAACTCGTTCTTGAGTATCAGAATCCTAGTCAGTTGATGCCCATGTTCTCATACACATATATTCCCTTACTATGTATTTACGTATCTATTTATTTATTACTTTAGTCCTGCTGTACAAAAGGGAAAAAATAATTACTTTCTCGTAAACTTTAGTCTGTCTCCCCATCACCCTATTCCTCTACCAATCTATCCTCCATCCCCACTCTCCGACTCATCCCAAACCCATTCTACTACTCTGATCGCCAAAATAATCCTGCCTAAACTCTTCCCTCCTCTACCGCTCCTGGCTCCCTCCAAACCTCAGTTTATTACTATTATTTCCCAAACAGCCCTAGTAAATTTTCCCTCACTTATCTCACCTTTGACTCATCCAAAACCCCTTCTACTACTATGATCTCCCTAACCCATTTCCACACACTCTTCCCTCCTCCATCTCTCCTTTACTCATCCCAAGCCTTATCCTATTACTATCAACTCCCAATAAACACTTTGGATTCTTCCCTCCTCTATCCCTCCATTACTCTATTCAATCCAACTAACAAACGCACATATCCTCTGCTCAAATTAACTCATAATAATTATAATAGTGTACTCATATTTCCTTATAGTAATCCACCACTGATTCTTTTGAGTTCCGGAGTGGTGTGCTACTCGCCGAAAAGGGTTTGATGCCTCGTCAGGGGTAGCAAGTGCTATATAAATATAATTACAGTTATTAAAGAATATTGCTTTAAAGCATGCAGCAGTATGGGAAAGAAATATGTTTTTAAAAGAATAAGTACAGCATTTATGCTTATCCCATCCACAATGATCAACGTGTAAAAGAATATGCGCCAGGGCCCACAGCTTAGCTCTCGCACAGCTGGTGTACCGCCATCGGATGTCGAGGGTGCCAAATACTGAGGCAGCGCCGTCTTGATCCCACCTCATTCCTCTTCCATCGACCACCCGATACTGCCTGCTCCTCGATTTCACTCTGTCAGGTTCTTATTTCCCCCTGCTTTCTTTGTCACTGTTTTTCCATCTTTCCGCCTCTCATTTCTTTCTTTTCCCCTTTTGTGTTTTTCTCCATCTTGCTTTGGGTGAAAGTTTGATGATGAGAAATATGTCCGGGACCCAGAAATAGTGCTGGTGGCTCGAGTATCCACCAGCTCAAATAAGGCACCTCCTATGAATACTTATGAGTCAGGCACTAATGTGTTTTTTGCAGTTAGGCCCTAAAATAATATGCAGTCTGTAATTCACTGCAGAGCTGCAGCATACTGTCAGTCAGGCCGCACTGCCAGGGCAAAAGAGGTGTAAGCTTTGTGTAGGGAAATTTGTGGCCCTTATTTCAAGTCATGTGGAGCTGAATTACCTCATGGACTTGCGCTCCGCCTGATCTCAAGTGGGTTGTTTTTTCCACACTCTGTTTTTCCAGGTGTGGGAGGACCAGAACTGATTTTACTGTGTGGTAGCTACACATTGTGTAATCGCATGAGGCTTTGTCTGCAACAGCAGCCAGACCTCATTCTGGATATTTTTCTGCCCAAAACATCTTGTGATTTCTTCCTGTACTACTGCCATCAGCTTAGAGCATGTAGTAAATGTGCGCCTTAAACGCCACAGGATTAAAACTGTCATGTGTTTTTAGAACGGAAAAATCAGTTGCACACAGCAGTTTGACATTCTTTGGAGTTTAACTTGTAATTGCACTGTACTGGGGAGGATTTACCACATGGTAACCCCCATACCAGGAAGCTCGGAATGAGGGCCCATGTTTATTTAACTGCCACCAAACATAGTTTTGAGGCGTTTGACACAGGCTCAGGATTGCTGTGTAGATTTTCCTACGAAGGAAAGAAATGTGCGATATCCATAATGGGCCTTTCCTTGCTGATTCAGTACGGTTGTCCTGCCACAGCCTTTACTATGTCACACAATGGCCATCAATAGGAGGCAGTGTTACCTTACTTAAAATCCACAGTACCCCATGGTAGGGCCACTTGGTGGGCTGGGTGGCATAATTCTGCACTATCACAATGTAGACCCCGTGAAATACAGAATAACTTTGGGAATTGGTGTTTATGCAGTGGTTCTTCAAGTTTTTCCTCCATTCGGCCCCTTTTCCCTGGGCTGATTTCACTACATTCTTGTACATAGGGAAAAATACTGTGAATTTGATAATTGCATAAACATGTATTTCTAATTTGGCTGGTAACTCTTGCTAATAGCTTAATAGGGACTCCAGGCTTTTTACAATGAGGACCTATGTTTAATGAATTTCCTGGATTTCCCCTTGAGTAGACTCTGTGTATGACACTTGTATCCTGCTCCTTGAGTACTTTGCCTGATATTTGCCCCCACCTGCACTGTGCCCTCCTGTGTGTGCTATAAGCCCTAGCCCTCAGCAGGATGTGTTTCTGATGTAGTGTCTCTGTCTCCTTGCAGCAATCCTTGGCATGTACACGCTGATGAGCAACAAGCAGTACTACGACGCCATCACATCCGGGATAATCATGAACAAGGAAGGAATCAACAGTACGTATGTGGGAGTAAGGGTGGGGATTTGCAGGTGACATAGCACTGGCCGAACACGTATATCGATTTGTCAGCTCAACTCAGTGCCATGTTCTGGGATGCAGTGTCCGCTGATGGACCCCTCTATGCCTCCCATATCTATGCATTTGTGCTGCTGAACTATCTGGGACCATCTCGCATCATGTGTGCCAGCCCATTTATTTGATATTTTGATGCAGGAATTTTAACGTAAAGGACCTAACTAACCAGGGGCTTCGTAGCGCTTTACAAAGAAGGAATAACAACTATAAGGACATAACTCATTATATTTGAGCAAAGGATAACAGAGAGAGTGAAAAAGGTTTTGATAAAGAATTGGGGGAAGTGATTATGGGCACTGACTGTGAAGGTCAAGCTGAGTAGCTAAATGCTGACTGTTTTCTTGGACAGCTTTGCGAATCTTGGGAATCTTGGGCGAGGGGCAAAGCAATCTTGTTTTAGAAACTAGGGGGCCCATGGAAGAAACCATCTTGTGGTTGTAGGCCTTTCCACTCGCTAAATCAGAGTCTGCAACTGTAAAATGGCTTTTGTGCATGAATTAATCCCATTATTCAAGTTAGTAGAGCCTTTCTACCTCACAAAATAATTTTAGTAATGCATACTTGTAGGAAGTTGGCTCTGTATGTGCTATTTCAAAGTAAGGAATAGCATGCACAGAGTCCAAGGGTTCCCCTTAGAGGTAAGATAGTGGCAAAAAGAGATAATACTAATGCTCTATTTTGTGGTAGTGTGGTCGAGCAGTAGGCTTATCCAAGGAGTAGTGTTAAGCATTTGTTGTACATACACATAGACAATAAATGAGGTACACACACTCAGAGACAAATCCAGCCAATAGGTTTTTGTATAGAAAAATATCTTTTCTTAGTTTATTTTAAGAACCACAGGTTCAAATTCTACATGTAATATCTCATTTGAAAGGTATTGCAGGTAAGTACTTTAGGAACTTTAAATCATAAAAATTGCATGTATACTTTACGAGTTATTGACAAATAGCTGTTTTAAAAGTGGACACAGTGCAATTTTCACAGTTCCTGGGGGAGGTAAGTTTTTGTTAGTTTTACCAGGTAAGTAAGACACTTACAGGGACTTAGTTCTTTGTCCAAGGTAGCCCACCGTTGGGGGTTCAGAGCAACCCCAAAGTCACCACACCAGCAGCTCAGGGCCGGTCAGGTGCAGAGTTCAAAGTGGTGCCCAAAACACATAGGCTAGAATGGAGAGAAGGGGGTGCCCCGGTTCCGGTCTGCTTGCAGGTAAGTACCCGCGTCTTCGGAGGGCAGACCAGGGGGGTTTTGTAGAGCACCGGGGGGGACACAAGCCCACACAGAAATTTCACCCTCAGCAGCGCGGGGGCGGCCGGGTGCAGTGTAGAAACAGGCGTCGGGTTCGCAATGTTAGTCTATGAGAGATCTCGGGATCTCTTCAGCGCTGCAGGCAGGCAAGGGGGGGATTCCTCGGGGAAACCTCCACTTGGGCAAGGGAGAGGGACTCCTGGGGGTCACTTCTCCAGTGAAAGTCCGGTCCTTCAGGTCCTGGGGGCTGCGGGTGCAGGGTCTCTCCCAGGCGTCGGGACTTTGGATTCAAAGAGTCGCGGTCAGGGGAAGCCTCGGGATTCCCTCTGCAGGCGGCGCTGTGGGGGCTCAGGGGGGACAGGTTTTGGTACTCACAGTATCAGAGTAGTCCTGGGGTCCCTCCTGAGGTGTCGGATCTCCACCAGCCGAGTCGGGGTCGCCGGGTGCAGTGTTGCAAGTCTCACGCTTCTTGCGGGGAGCTTGCAGGGTTCTTTCAAGGCTGCTGGAAACAAAGTTGCAGCCTTTCTTGGAGCAGGTCCGCTGTCCTCGGGAGTTTCTTGTCTTTTCGAAGCAGGGGCAGTCCTCAGAGGATGTCGAGGTCGCTGGTCCCTTTGGAAGGCGTCGCTGGAGCAGGATCTTTGGAAGGCAGGAGACAGGCCGGTGAGTTTCTGGAGCCAAGGCAGTTGTCGTCTTCTGGTCTTCCTCTGCAGGGGTTTTCAGCTAGGCAGTCCTTCTTCTTGTAGTTGCAGGAATCTAATTTTCTAGGGTTCAGGGTAGCCCTTAAATACTAAATTTAAGGGCGTGTTTAGGTCTGGGGGGTTAGTAGCCAATGGCTACTAGCCCTGAGGGTGGGTACACCCTCTTTGTGCCTCCTCCCAAGGGGAGGGGGTCACAATCCTAACCCTATTGGGGGAATCCTCCATCTGCAAGATGGAGGATTTCTAAAAGTTAGAGTCACTTCAGCTCAGGACACCTTAGGGGCTGTCCTGACTGGCCAGTGACTCCTCCTTGTTTTTCTCATTATTTTCTCCGGCCTTGCCGCCAAAAGTGGGGCCTGGCCGGAGGGGGCGGGCAACTCCACTAGCTGGAGTGTCCTGCTGGGTTGGCACAAAGGAGGTGAGCCTTTGAGGCTCACCGCCAGGTGTGACAATTCCTGCCTGGGGGAGGTGTTAGCATCTCCACCCAGTGCAGGCTTTGTTACTGGCCTCAGAGTGACAAAGGCACTCTCCCCATGGGGCCAGCAACATGTCTCGGTTTGTGGCAGGCTGCTAAAACTAGTCAGCCTACACAGATAGTCGGTTAAGTTTCAGGGGGCACCTCTAAGGTGCCCTCTGGGGTGTATTTGACAATAAAATGTACACGGGCATCAGTGTGCATTTATTGTGCTGAGAAGTTTGATACCAAACTTCCCAGTTTTCAGTGTAGCCATTATGGTGCTGTGGAGTTCGTGTTTGACAGACTCCCAGACCATATACTCTTATGGCTACCCTGCACTTACAATGTCTAAGGTTTTGTTTAGACACTGTAGGGGTACCATGCTCATGCACTGGTACCCTCACCTATGGTATAGTGCACCCTGCCTTAGGGCTGTAAGGCCTGCTAGAGGGGTGTCTTACCTATACTGCATAGGCAGTGAGAGGCTGGCATGGCACCCTGAGGGGAGTGCCATGTCGACTTACTCGTTTTGTCCTCACTAGCACACACAAGCTGGCAAGCAGGGTGTCTGTGCTGAGTGAGAGGTCTCCAGGGTGGCATAAGACATGCTGCAGCCCTTAGAGACCTTCCTTGGCATCAGGGCCCTTGGTACTAGAAGTACCAGTTACAAGGGACTTATCTGAATGCCAGGGTGTGCCAATTGTGGATACAATGGTACATTTTAGGTGAAGGAACACTGGTGCTGGGGCCTGGTTAGCAGGGTCCCAGCACACTTCTCAGTCAAGTCAGCATCAGTATCAGGCAAAAAGTGGGGGGTAACTGCAACAGGGAGCCATTTCTTTACAATACTCAATTGCAAATACCAAGTGGTTGAAAAGGGACGTCAGGTCAGCTCCTAACTGTTTGAACTGAACGTTTTGTGTGGCATTGGTCCATGGTTTGCAATTGAAGACAAATATTAACTTAAAAGTATTATAAAACCAATATTTCTGGCCGAGGTACCAGTATTAAGCGAGTTGATTCCACCATGGGTTGAACCTACTTTGAACTAATGTTTGGGTACAGGAGCAGGAATTCAGTTTTGTGGAATGTAGAAAGAGGCCATGGACTTGACACCAGAGCCGAGGAACAGTGCCAGCTGAATTCTGTCTTCCAGAGGTAGCATGTCAAGATAGTACTGCATGCCATCTACATTTTGATGAATGGGCTGGTCTTGCCAACTAGAATGCTTCCTAGATGATCCATTTTGAGATTTAAGGACGTATGAGACCGGACCGGTGCTTTTGGACCCCCAAACTGTAATATAATTGGGGATGACCTATAAGATCAGCTCTTTTCAAGATGTGGCATTTTAACTCTGTCTACTTTACGAACTTTCAGCCCTCATTTTTTTGAATTGGGCAAAATTGTTGCACTTAATTTTTTTCTGAAGTGTAAATACTTTCAAACAATCTATTTTCCAGTTCTAGCATCCATAAAGCTGTCAGTTATTAACAGATTGGAAAAAGTGAGTGCCATTGCCATTTGTTTTTCTACATTCCTTATAAACAATATTTTTGTGAGCACATCCTGAACAGTTAATTTAGGCAATACAGCTGTGGTATAACCTTCTGCAGTATGATCCATCATCATCAACAACAAGCTTTATTCGATCAACAGACCATCAAAGCAATACAACAATTAATATCATAAATAAGATAATACAGTTCCATCCTAAACCAATATCTAACGATAAGAAGCCCCAATTGCCCAATCTATAAATCCCGTTAAAAATCATTGTTTACATAAAAATTACGTATGCACCACGCTGCCACTAAAAACTTGCTAACAGCATAAATTAAAACATTGGAGCAGTGGATCCATGTTTTCCTGCATTTGATGCATTAGCAGAATAAATGATGCACGAGTAAACCTTTGATTTTGCTTTAAGCAACACTTGCATTGAAAAACGTTACCATTGTGGTGGTTGAGTGAAATTTTAGTGACATGAAATGCGGAACCTGAATCTGTACAAGCTGTTACAAGTATAATCTGTTAAATGAAACAAAAAAATTGTTGTCCTAGAATCTTCTGCCACCTGGTGCCAAGTGTTGATGGGGGGACAAAGGGTTATCTTCCATAATCGCCCCAAAAACACAGCCTGAAACAGGACTTCATCCTTGCCCTATAGTTGTTTTCTCCTAATATTTCTAATTTTCCCTTCAATGTAGGCAATAGTTCTGGTGATCCCCCCAAAACTGGGGGCCGCCCTGTGCCCTGCCTGCTATACCCAGGCGATATTGTGATCTTAGATTTAACACCTAAAGGCTTGAACAGTCACCTGAAGTCACTTCAGAAATTTGTGGATACAGATTTTATGAGAATTAACATGTCCAAAAGTAAATTTTGATATTTAAGGGAACAACATTTCAGACATATCCTAAATATAGTTGGCACCTCGCTGAAGAAAATTTAGAGGTAGCTAAGTTGTATCCCATTTTAGGAAAAATCTTTTCAAACAGCTTGAGTCATTCAGATCATATTTCATACAATATTTGTAAGCTAAATCTCAGGCTAGTGGGTTAGGGGCATTTTATAACTCGTTTGGTAGTCAGCATTTCACTCATTTACTTTCTGTGTATAAGGCTTAATTCCCCTGACCCTACGGTACGTAATTGAACTAACTGATGTGATAAAATGGGATTTATTGGATAGCACCAAAGGGCACATTTTGAGGAAATGGTGTGGTTTTATTACACATGTGGCTACCCCGGCAAATACATTAGAATTTGGTTTAAAGGCTGCTTTCGTACAAGGCTTCTCTGCAGTTGTATGTTGGGGTAATCAGCTTCTGAGAAGTGATGTGAATTCATTAAGGAATTTTTTGGCTATAGAGATTTTTTTTAAATCAAAAAATAAAATATTATTTTATATATGCATTAATCATGGTTGAACTAAACCTCGAATGCTTATGCCCTTTGTCAGAAGAAAACTTAAAGCCTTTTAACAAGCATGCCTCCCGCAACCTAAGCTTTTGCTTAGACTCTGAATATTGTGCTAGAAAAGGTAAATTTAATGTGATAATGTACTCTTCTATCCTGAGAAAGCCACAGCAATGCTTAACATGGAACACTAATCATGGTATCAGACGTTGCTGGTCTCTGTTGCGCTTAGATGTTCTGCCCTTAAAAGCCTTAACTGCTACTTGTTCTCATTCAGCAAGCAAGGATAATGTTTGTAACTTATATAATTATGGTGTTCAGGGTTTATAACACGTATTACTTGTTTGCCCTGCACTGATTTTTTATTACAGTAAATTTTTGAGACCCCTGTTATTAAAATATCATGTTTGAATGGCAGCTAAATCCCTTAACTTATTGTTTTTCCCACCCCATGAAAGGTTTTGTATACAAGCATATATATATATCTTTGTACTAAATAGATGCTAAACTTACTTTTTTTTTTTTTTTAAAGAACTCTGTTTATTAAGGTTGCTCATCATAAAATATGTGCAGGATTCGATGCAGTTATACAGTGTACATATAAAGAGATGCATGTAACAGTAGGGACATAAGAATGCCAGTCACTGTGTGCTGAGAGAGCCTATGACGGAGAGACCACAACCCAGATGTGGAGAGTACAGAGGTGCTAGTACCCCACCCCTCTCTCAAGCCCACCCTTACAGACTCAGTAACCTCGGTAAATATGCCAATTGCCTCATACTTTTTCCCATTTATGTGGGCAGCCCATGTACCGATACATAGCTCTTTCTGCACCAATCCATGTCCGATTCTCAGTCTGTTATCCGGGGTGGTGCCGCTGTGCAGCAGGGGGCACCCTATGTTGCATTTAGCCACCACCGCTGCCAAAGCCAGCCAAACTTTTTGGTACCTAGGCAACGTCTCTTCACCCTTAATGTTTCATAGGAGCTCTTTCGCATGTAGGGGAACCACTGGGCGAGCACCCTGGCCATGCTTTGTACCACTCCCGTCCAGTAGCGTTGTATGATAGGTCAGTCCCAAAGAACAGATTCTCCACTTCCCATTTTGCGTAGCAAAACTCTAGAATAGTCCAATCTACGCAAGATCCCCAATTGTAGCAGCAGCCTGAGGCGAGCCCGTATTGCCACCTCCTTTGGGCTTTGTGAATGTACAATTTTAATCTTTATTTATATATTGGTGTTATTCCTGCTATGTTTTACTAGTGATGTTTGTATTCTTTCTGTCTTGTGGATTTTGTCTGAGTTTCAAATCTTAAAATAAAAACTTGAACTTGTCCCGGAATCTACTGGAGCGATAACAATTAGCAATGGTCATGCACTTCAGACCGGATTTGATGTGTTAATGCATGCTGGATTAGCACACTTAAGTAAAACACATACGAGGTAGCCAGGAGGAGAGGACGTAGAGGACTAATGTTTTAATGCAGTCACTTATGCAGTTCAGTCCAAGCACGAGTAGAGTCGGAAGGGTTTAACCAAATAACCACTAGCATTAGGAGACAGTAATACTCCTCTGGGCTTACACAGTTCCAAGCCAATGGAGAAAGAGGCTTGTTGGGGCAAGCCAATGGGTGAAAGGGGAAGGCCTAATGCATACTCTTTGTATATTATTAGCAGGAGGGCCGTGTGGCGTGTGCTGTCAAAACCGAGTCCTAAAAACATTCTGGTCAGGTTTGAGACCTCGTGGTCTAGATAGTACTGCTGCATTGATCTTTTCTGCTAAAATCTGCCATATTGGTTTTACACTGTATGAAATGTAATTTTTTGGGGTTGTTTATGATTTTTTCTTTTCAGGCGTTGTGCAGCCGGACACATACAAACAGGTGCCTGACGAGCCTCCAAACCCTACCAACGTAGAAGAAACCCTGGCAAAGATCAAGAGTAACGACAAGGACTTGGAAGAAGTGAACCTCAACAATATCCCAGTAAAGTGACCCTTCTTTTGGTTGCTTGTGGGGATGGAGTGGTGCTGTATATTCTTTTTCACTGTCAAAAATTTCTAGCCTCATGCAATGTTTTGCTTCACAAATATTTACTTACCATCATCTCTGCATTTATTTTAATTAATCATATCAATGTCCATTTTCTATTAGTAGAGCTCAAGATGCCTTCATTGCTTCATAAATAATCACCATCTTTGGAATTTTCATTACTCCATCAATGGCAATTTGTTGGCTAGCGTGACTCACATGCGTTGATGCTAGGGTTTTTTAGAGTTTGGTGGACAGGGAACAGTGCTCCACCAAACTTATGATTCCCCGGCCGTGTTTAGAGGTGGCAAGACCACTGTCTTTCTGACAGTGTAGCGTTAGTGGTCTCCACTGCCAGAAACCTATGACAAGGTGGCACATCTGCCCTCGATTTGCTCAGCTCAGGGGGTGGACGGTGCTCTGTATTTAGGATAGATCTTCTGCTGCTTATTTTTCTTGCCCAGGACTTTGCCACTAGAACCTAGCCATACCTGGCTGAAGAGCCCTAACTAGGGCGAAACCAGTTCTGGATTGCTTGTTTTCCGGGTCAGGGAGAACCCGGCCTGGCAGTTCAGGCTGGGCTGTTTCCATGAGGAACAGGGTCAATACTGATTGCATATGGCTGGATCCTAACTGAGGTGGCATGGTGGGCAAAACATTATGGATTGGGATGCAGCCCTGAGCGATTGTCAGTGGGTGAGATTATTTCAAGCATTCCATCCACCATCTTGTTATTTTTTGTATTGCACGCCCTAAGTGCACCAGGTATGCCCAGACATGGGTTCCGGGCTCACTGTGCCACTTGAACCAAAGTATAACTGGCTGAAGAGCCCCTAACAATGGCAAAACTGGTCCTGGGTTTGCCTTTGTTCAGATTCAGGTAGGACCTGGCCTGGCAGTTTGCATATGGCTGGTTCCAAACTGAGGTGGCATGGTGTGCAAAAAAACAATGGATTGGGTTGCGGCCCTGAGCGTTTGCAGTGTCTGAGATTAATTCAAGCATTCCATTAATCACCTGTTGTTTTTTTTTTTTGCATTGGATGCCATAAGTGCGCCGGGTTTGCCCAGACCTGCGTTCTGGGCTCACTGTGCCACTGGAACCTAGCTATACCTGGCTAAGAGCCCTGTAACAAGGGTGAAACCAGCCTTGGTTTGCTTGTCTTCCAGGTCAGGGAGAGCCTGGCAGTTCAAGCTGGACTGTTCCCATGAGGAACAGGGTCAAGACTGACGTGCTTATAGCTGGGTTCAAACTGAAGTAGCATGGTGGGCAAAAATGATGGATTGTGATGCAGTCAGAGTAATTGCCAATGGCTGAGATTAATTCAAACATTTCATCCACCAACTTCTTATGTTTTGCATTGGACACCCGAAGTGCGCCGGGTATGCCCCGGCGTGTGTCCTGGGCTCACTGTGCCACTGGAAACTAGCAATACCTGGCTAAAGAGCCGATAACAAGGGCAACACCAGTCCTGGGTTGCTTGTGTTCCGGTTCAGGGAGGACCTGGCCTGGCATTTAGGGCAGACAGTTCCCATGAGGAACAGGGTCAAGACTGATTTGCATATTGCTGGGTCCAAACTTAGGTGGCATGGTGGGCAAAAAGCGATGGACTGGGATGCGGCCCCAAAAGATTGCCACTGGCTGAGATCAATTCAAGCATTCCATCCATCAACGTGTTATTTATTTATTTTTCATTTTCTAAATTAGCAGTTAATACTTCTCAGCCCTTCTTACTCCAGATTGAAATACATCATAGTAGAGGTGTCTGGACTCACCCAATAAAGGCAAGTAGCAAACCTGGAGCCTTTGCAGGGGCAGTAAGTGTAAGGTAGATTTATGGGAACTGTGGGGTATGGGCATCATTTTGAGTTGTATGAATTGGTAAAGTTGCACTGTTTTTGTGGGGTTACCACTAAACATAAATACACCTTTACCAAATGCAGAATTGCACCATGCAAAGTAGAAAAGGACCTGGAATCTGACTCATTTGGGAAAAAGATGCTCGGTATTCCAAGACCTGAAAGTTATTTCCTATTTGGGAGACACACACGTAATTGTTGATAACTGTGGTGTCGACAGTGGCCTGTAACACCTGCACATCTCTTTATTATTGTGCATTAGAAGGAGCATGCTTCATCTGCACATCAGACACTGAGTGTTTAAGCTTGGGGTTGTCGATGGACCTCCCCCGTCTATCATTGGGATGAAGGGAGGACTTCACATTTCCATGCTGTGTGTTTACAGTCAAGTCCAGGTTGTTGGATATAAGGGCAGTCTTTGTGTGTGTATTGGCAAGCGTATTATTGGCCTACAGTTGGCACTATTGCAGAACTGGGGTAGCACGATACTGACAGTCATCAGAGCCAGCTTGTGACAACTGATGACGAAGACTATAATATCTATACCTGTGACAGACACTTACTCTTGCTTACCTTCTTGTTTTCCTCTGAAGGACATACCCATCCCTACATTGAAGGACATCTGTGAAGCCATGAAGACCAACACTCACGTCAAGAAGCTGAGCCTTGTAGCAACACGGAGTAACGATCCAGTCGCTAAAGTAAGTATTTTTCCCTCCCTACAGACTATATTTGTGAACTTGTTTTAATTCTGATCAGCACAGATTAATGACTTTGCCATTGATAAGTTTGCCAGGAGGCCTACTCAAGCTCTAACAGTGTACTAATGAAGAAAATGTCCGGGTGATTAGCGACCAGGAGTGAGTCTTTCTGGCGTGAAGATCAAGTTGTGGTTTCAGTCTTGTATCACAGCCGTAGGGGTAATTGGCTGGTGCTTTTTGAATGTTTTGTCATGGGCAACAGAGCAATGAATGATTTTAAGGCATTACTGCTCTTGGGAAGGAGTGTGTGTTGTAACTAAAGAATAGTGTGCCCCGAACCATCTCCAGAGTGTGTCATTCATGCAAGATTAACATCCCCGGAGCCGGATGTCTTGTACGATAGTGCAAGGTTCTAGCCCTGCCAACCACCGTACACCAAACCCAACCTGAAGCCTACAGCTCATACACATTCAATCACTGGACACTCTGCCCATTTACTGACATTGAAAACAGCCATAGTCATTGAAGCTGCCTATTTCGTTATTAGTACCTTATTGCCCACTCAAAGTGCGCACTTTGTTACTAGTAATACCCACAATGCCATTTATGATTGCCTCTTTCCTTTCATACGAAGACTTCCTGTCCTTTCCAGTCTTGTCGATTTATGTCTCATCCTCTTTACAGTCTTTTACTAGTTCTGCAGCTGCCGCTCTTGCTAGAAGATGGATCCTTGCTTGTAAACCTTTTTTTCAAAAAGAGATTTCTGTTTTATTTCAGAACATCTCATTACAGTCAGATTGCTCAGGAGCACTTACATTCTATCTTGAGCTTGAGCATTTATTCATATACATTCTGCAGGCTTTGTATACTTAAACGCATGTTGACATATATTTATCTGAAGTTGGTGCTTAATTTGTAAAAAAAAAAATAAGCTCCTGGGACCAAAGTTTTGCCCAGAACCCTGTTGTCACTAATAGCGAACACCTAATGTCTCAGGTGGCAACGACCAAGGCTGCCTAGTCTTGATCCCACCTCACATTACTTTCATGCACCATTCTACACTTTCTGTCCACTTATATCACTCTTGCAGGTTTTTTTCATCCCTGCCTACTCGCTTTGTCACTCTTCTCCCGTTTTTCTCTACTTCCTTCTTTCTCCATTTTCATCTTTTCTTTCTCTGTTCTGAGTAAAAGTATGATAATGAAAAATAAGTCCCAGTCCCCCAAAAATAGTGGTAGACTGTAGTAACCCAGCTACATTTGTGGTAATGAGACAGGACACACAAGTTCACATGGATTATTTCTTGATTCTGTCAAGATCCACATACGCTCCAGGAGAAAGAAGTACGTAGGCTGCAGCTAGGACACCTCTCCAAGAGCAGGGACTTGTGTACTCCTCCTCCAGTTCTCATTCCACAGTCTCCACTCACAACAGTCCATTCGCGAATCATCACTCAAGCTGGCTGAGCAGACCCCTGTAGCACAGGGCACGGATATAAAACAGGTCTGCCCCTATAGAAGGACACGGTGAGGTGCGAACATGACATTTCCCATCTGATGTTTTGACAGGATTGAAATATTTGCTAGTACCCTGGAAACCTTGGTGAGTCCATTGACTTCCCATTGTTGCTATTTGGATTCAGAAGCGTATGAGTTTCAAGGTGGGGCCTCCTGGAGATGGGGTTTTAAGGACCGCAAATCAAGGTGATTGTTGGCCCCTTCCTCCTCTCCTTCATGCGTCTCTGTACGCTCTGAGGGCTTCTGGCTGCATCTGGAAGGTTTGATTTGTTGTAGGCATTACAAACTGGTGGCCACCATTGGCTCTTTGAACTATATAGGTTTGATGGGAACATTCAATTCACATTGGAATTCACATGGCTGTATGGGCTTTGGTGATACTTTTTTATATACAGCAAATTTTTGTAACAAAACTAGAGGACACAGAAATACCTTATGTTCCATTGTGAATTGAGTGGATATGAAGGTGAACATTCATTTGGATGGCTCTTATTATTAATGTTTTGCATCAATTATGTTTTATTCAGAATATAGGTGCGATATCAATTAAAAGATGTATGATAGAAAACAAATACTTTTGAAAAATAGTATCATAGGTTTCTGCCTATTATGACTATGATATATGGGTTGATGTACAAATAGGTTGTAAACCTATATAGTTATGTGTTAAGTTTCAGTCAGTAGTGTTACTTACTAAGTGAATGGTAGTCTGTGCAGGGCCACTTCTTAATTAGTGTAACTCAAGCTAACCTGCAGGCTCCTTGGACTACTTTTTAATGTGGATTCTTGTTTTCTTGGGTATTCGCAGGCTGTGGCAGAGATGCTGAAAGAGAACAAGACCCTACAAAGCCTCAACATTGAGTCAAACTTCATCACTAGTGCTGGCATGATGGCTGTCATCAAGGCGATGAAGGACAATAGAACCCTGCTGGAGCTCAAAGTGGACAACCAGGTATGAGGGTCAATCTTCATTGCACTGCTGAATATGTGATGTAAAAGAGTGTGCATGCAACAGGAACCCTGCAACCGTCAAACACTGCGCAGTAGGCACGCTGAACTGGGATGATTGCTAGTATCAAAGAATTCAGCATCGCCAAAGGACACAGTGGGAACCAGGTCTCACAAGTATCACCAGGATACTTCACCTTTCGTCCTACATACCTGTAGGAAGTTGGCTTTGTATATACTATCTCAAAGTAAGAGATAGAGTGCACAGAGTCCCAGGGTTCCCCTTAGAGGTAAGATAGTGGCAAAATTAGATAATTCTAATGCTCTATTTTGTGGTAGTGTGGTCGACCAGCAGGCCTATCAGAGGGTAGTGTTAAGCATTTTTTGTACACACACAGGCAATAAATGAGGAACACACACTCAAAGACTTAACTCCAGGCCAATAGTTTTTATATGGAAAATATATTTTCTTAATTTATTTTTAGAACCACAAGTTCAAGATTTGAATCAAATACATAAAATGCAAGGTACTCCACATAGGTAAGTTAGGAACTTTGAATTAGAGCAGTAACATACACAGTTTTAGTTAAAATGGCAATAAGCTATTTTAAAAGGTGGACACAGTGCAAAAAATCAACAGTTCCCGGGGGAGGTAAGTAATGGTTAGTTTGTCAGGTAAGTAAGACACTTACAAGTCTAAGTTCCTGGGCATAGGACTGGTTCTGAGGTCAAAGAGGAGCCCAAAACACATAGGTGCCTATGTAGAACAGGGGTGCTCCGGTTCCAGTCTGCCAGCAGGTAAGTACCCGTGTCCTCGGAGGCAGACCAGGGAGGTTATGTAGAACACTTGGGCATTGGGGGGGTGTGGGGGGGGGGGGACACAAGTAGGCACACAAAACACACCCTCAGCGGCACAGGGGCGGCCGGGTGCAGTGTGCAAAGCAGGTGTCGGGTTTTGAATAGAAATCAATGGAGGGACCCGGGGGTCACTTTAGCGGTGCAGGTAGGGCACAGGGGGGGCTTCTCGTGCCAGCCACCATCTGGGCTAGGCAGAGGGTCGCCTGGTGGTCACTCCTGTACTGAGGTTCGGATCCTTCTGGTTCTGGGGGCTGCAGGTGCAGTGCTTGGTCCAGGCGTCTGGTTCCTTGTTACAGGTAGTCGCGGTCAGGGGGAGCCTCTGGATTCTCTCTGCATGTGTCGCTGTGGAGGTCCAGGGGGGTCGTCTCAGGCTACTCATGAGGTCGCAGTTGCCCGGGAGTCCCCCACGTAGTGTTGGTTCTCTGGAGCTCGTGTCGGGTGCAGAGGGTGACCGTCTCACGTTCCCAGCGGGAAGAGTGAAGTCTTTGAAAGTTGCAAAGTTGTTTTTGGAGTTGAACAGAGCCGCTGTTCAAGAGAGTTTCTTGGTCCTTTGGTTCAGGGCAGTCTTCTGAGGCTTCAGAGGTCACTGGTCCCAGTCTTTTGCGTCGCTGTTACAGTTTGCTTCAAGTCGGGAGACAGGCCGATAGGGCTGGGGCCAAAGCAGTTGTTGTCTCTGTCGTCTCTGCAGGGCTTTCTGGTCAGCAGTCCTTCTTCTTAGTTCAGGTTACAAGAATCTCATTTCCTGGGTTCTGGGGTGCCCCTAAATACTGAATTTAGGGGTGTGTTTAGGTCAGGAGGGCAGTAGCCAATGGTTACTGTCCTGGAGGGTGGCTACACCCTCTTTGTGCCTCCTTCCTGAGGGAAGGGGGGCACATCCCTAATCATATTGGGGGAATTCTCCAATCTCAAGATGTAGGATTTCTAAAGGCAGGGGTCACCACAGTTCAGGACACCTTAGGGGCTGTCCTGACTGGTGGGTGACTCCTCCTTGTTTTTCTCATTATCTCCTCCAGCCTTGCCGCCAAAAGTGGAGGCAGTTGCCGGAGGGGGCGGGCATCTCCACTAGCTGGGATGCCCTGGGGTGCTCTAATAAAAGGCATGAGCCTTTGAGGCTCACTGCCAGGTGTTACCGTTCCTGCAGGGGGAAGTGAGAAGCACCTCCACCCAGTGCAGGCTTTGTTTCTGTCCTCAGAGAGCACAAAGGCTCTCACCCCAGGGGGGCAGAAACTCGTCTCAATGGCAGGCTGGCTCTGACCAGTCAGTCCTGCACTGAAGGATTGGGTAAATTACAGGGGGCATCTTCTAAGATGTCCTCTGTGTGCATTTTGTAATAAATCCAACACTGGCATCAGTGTGGGTTTATTATTCTGAGAAGTTTGATACCAAACTTCCCAGTATTCAGTGTAGCCCTTATGGAACAGTGGGGTTTGTTTTTGACAAACTCCCAGACCATATACTTAATATGGCCACCCTGCACTTACAATGTCTAAGGTTTGGCTTAGACACTGTAGGGGCATATTGCTCATGCAGCTATGCCCTAACCTGTGGTATAGTGCACCCTGCCTTAGGGCTGTAAGGCCTACTAGAGGGGTGACTTACCTATGCCACAGGCAGTATTTTGTGTGCATGGCATCCTGAGGGGGATGCCATGTCGACTTTGCCCTTTTCTCCTCACCAACACACACAATCTGCAATGGCAGTGTGTCTGTGCTGGGTGAGGGGTCCCTAGGGTGGCACAACACATGCTGCAGCCCTTAGGGACCTTCTCTGGTCACAGGGCCCTTGGTACCACTGGTACCTTTTACAAGGGACTTATTTGTGTGCCAGGGGTGTGACAATTGTGGAAACAATGGTACATTTTTAGTGAAAGAACACTGGTGCTGGGGCCTGGTTAGCAGGATCCCAGCACACTTCTCAGTCAAGTCAGCATCAGTATCAGGAAAAAAGTGGGGGGTAACTGCAACAGGGAGCTATTTTCTTACAATACCATACTAACACTATTGAAGCAGGGCACTTTATAAATAGGGTCTTTCACTGTCAGGGTGCTCCACCATCATATCTGTCAAGAAAGACGCAGTGAGAGCTGAATTCTGTTGGACCTCAAAATGGCCTACCAAAGATGGGAGCTGGACAGTTTGAGCTAATGGCGCTGTGATACTAGGGGTACCAAAGGGCTTTTAATCTCTGCAGCCCTAAGACACACCACCTCACCTCACATGGAACCACTGCGGTGCCAGACTCTGAATCTACTTTACTATATGCTGTCCGAAAACCGCCTCAGCAGGACAACACGTTGCATGCAGATTTCAAAACTCTGCATAGTCCGTATGACGTGCTGCCCATCTGCTGTTCTGGAACTGTGGTGGTTGTCAAAGCTACAAGAGCCTGATTCTGGATTCTGTTAGAGCTCCAGAACCAGGTTGCATGCTTGATACATAGTGGAAATGGTACCGCAACCCCAAGATTATTTGCCTTACTAACACTGCTGTGTAAGGCCTCTCTGGAGTAAAGGAACTGTGGCAGTAGGCTACCATACATCCAGTGCTTCATTCCACATTAGCGTAACCATGCTAGGGCACTGTGTCACTGGGCCCTTCATCACTATACGTTCATGACAGCTGTCATTAAAATTATCACGATTTAGGAGCCTAAAATAAAATATACATGGATGAGGACTGCACAACACACTATTGAGCCAGCAGCACCTACACACTGCACAACTGAGACATTGTGGCACATATTTCAGGGCTGTGCTACACCACTGTGCCTCCTTCACATCATGTCATGAAGTCACTGTTTCTCTAATGGACCATTAGGGCCAGGGCTACCAACACACTATGCTGCTCCGAAGCTTCATCACTTATGCACTGCTAGTGTGTGCGGCTTAATACAAGATGCAATTTAGAGTCACATATGTTCACTCCTCCACATGAGAAAGCAATTATAGTGCAAGAAATAAAGCTAGGTGAATTAGACAACCATTGTTCTGAGTAGATGTGTTGTTTAAATATATATAGACTATAAAATGGTAGTCTATAAGTTATTTTTGTCTGCCAGTATATATCGACTGAGATGTCTTGACATAAAAACATTTCTGACCTTGTGGAAACTCGAACCTTAAGGTGGTATTTTTTTTGTATACTATGAGACCTATTAGACGTCTTCAGTGTCTCTGCTTATTATGTGTGCTCATTTTTATTGCCTTGAATGTTTGGCATGAATGCCACATTTGTGCTGTTTGAAGCAGATGTTCAATCCACTGTAGTGGGAGCTATCCCATCTGCCTGAAAAGCAGAAGGTTTCCATATTTATACATGGTTACCCCAGAGGCAGGGGTTTTTCGTCCCCTGGTGGCTTCCACTCTAATTGTGGTATCTAGCTCGGTGGAAAAACTCTACAACAACAATTCCACTGTGCATATGTATTGAATTGTACTCACATACAATGGTCCCTTGGCTGCAGGGAGTTTTCTCCCTAGCCACCACAGATGGCTAAGAGCTTGGTATAAAAAGTAGCCATGCCTTACTTGGTAGTCTTCCATAGAAAGGGGCCTCTGAAAAAATGTGGTGACAATCTAGGCTACATTAGGTGGCTTGTCTGGGATCATTTTCATTTGTGTTGCCACCACACTGGTGAATACAATGGCAGGGCAGTGAGCACTCCACCATTGGTTCCTAAGCTTTCCCCTCCCTTTGTAATAGGGTTAAAAAGACACAGATGAAGGTGAACAGAAT
Source organism: Pleurodeles waltl (assembly GCF_031143425.1). Lineage (NCBI taxonomy): Eukaryota > Metazoa > Chordata > Amphibia > Caudata > Salamandridae > Pleurodeles > Pleurodeles waltl. The sequence goes on from NC_090451.1 coordinate 665,787,759, forward strand.
TCTGTTGATAGAAATCCCATTATGATCCACTTGTAATTCACCACTGTCATGGGTTCAGTTTAGCTTTCTGCTTGGGAACACTTAATTTAGCTTCGGCCCTGCAGTCTGTGCCCTTTTACCTATTTCATTTCATTTATTCCTTTTTAGGTTTTGACTGTGCAGCTCTTTTGAAATCTGTTGTATTTAATATAAATCTTAGAAGGTGCTTACATCTCGCCCTTACTTTCAGTAGGTTGGTGTGCTTGCCACTTACTTTTCCTCCGTTTCTATCGGCTATGGCATACTATTTCCTCTGGTTCCTCTTGTGTGTTTGTTTTCGGTATCCCATGGCACAAATATTGTTTTTATCTGCTTTTGTGGAACTATTTATTAAGATTTGACCAGCATATTGCTTGCTGTGCTTGTTTTTAAAGTGCTGGCATTTTTGTCCGGATCTTTAATTAGTTTGTCAAAAGTTTTCAACATCCGATCCAGTGTCATTCATTAGTGTATTTAGGTAACACTTGTGCTGTAACTAATATTTCTTCCATGAGGCTTGGAACGCATCGTTCGCCAAGCCTCGCTTTCAGCCCTAAGCCCTGCCCCGGTTTTTGCCTGCAGCTTTCTGATTTGCTGATAATGTCATCAACCATCATTCCTCTGACCACACTTCAGTGCAGATTCTTGCTTCCCTGATGGCCACGCACCCCTTTCTGTCCCTCATAGGCACCAGTACTGATGGAGCAAATGCACTCCACCCACTGTGCTTGGTGTGGGGCAGATAATTTTAAATTGTTCTCTCCCCTCCGCTAGAAGTCATTAGAGGAACAGACGGATAAGTGTGATGTGGACACATTTCTTGTTAGGCTGCAATTTGACTCTGGCGGATCCCAACTATAGGCAGACTTTACTTAACTGCAGATTTTAAACACATCCAAATGCAAGGCTGTGGTGTCCACTTGAGAACCCACTGATCTAGATTCCTGTGCCAAGCAAGGAATCTTGCTGGAGCACATTAATCATGGATTTAATCCGCTTGTGTTCTTGTATGTGCAAAGGGACCTTTAAAGTATTGTAAAATTGAGATATTGGTTGTGTTCTGATTAATTGTAAATTAGCTACTATCAATTGAAAAGTCATTTACCTTTTTTATAAATTACTTGTTTATGTACAGTGCTTCATTTCACACATCTGCTGATCCTACAGGCTGTCCATAACAGATGTTCCCATACCACTTAAAAGCACTCTATTTTCATACCTCAGAAGTATAGAATGCTGCATCTGCCTTGCTGGATACAAACCATAGTCTTAAAATCACTGTCGATGTCAGTGGGGCGTGTTAACGCTCCTAGCCACATCAATTTCCTAAATTAAGTCAACATTCCTCCGAATCATCGTTATGCATGCGTGTGGGAGTGGCCCATGCCTTTACACTGTCTCCTGTGGCCGTGTTTCTTATGTTGTCTGCCTGGGCTGTATAGAGCTGTCCCCCAGAACTTATTTAACTTGTGTCTTTATTGATAACCTTGGTCTTTCATGCACTTGTGTAGAACTATTTTGTTTAGGTTTTGCCTGCACATCATGCTTGTCTTTCAAGTGCTGACATTTCTGTTATGAGGGTTCCTAGGTTAGTCAAAGGTTTCGCCCTACGATTCAGTGTCTTTCATTTGTTTCTCTTATTTCTGTTTAACTCTGCGCTGTAACTTTCATTTCTTCCACGAGGCTTGGAATACATCGTTCTCCAAACTTTGCTTTCAGCCATGAGCTCCGCCCTTGGTTTTTCCCTTACCACCTGTTACTGCACACTATAGTGCCTTTCTCAATAAACAAGTCATAATACTTTTATGGAGTTCCTTTGAATTATATTGCTCAACTGCTCACCATTCTAAAAAAAAATTTAAAAGATTATTTATCACATAGGCGAAACCTAATGTATTTACCAAACGTGTTATTATTTTAGCATGGCTTCATTTTAGCAGCCACTTGGGAGGGCTGCCAGCAGACCACAGGCAAAAACCCGTGCTTTGTTCATCATCATCAGCTTTATTTGATCAATTGACCATAAAAGCAACATAAAAAAACAATAAATAATAAATAGTGCATGAATAAATAGTCACTTTTTAAATACAGCATCTACACATCTGTGAATTAATTTAAAATCATTAAAACAAGGGTAAGATCAAGTTACACATAAAACTCTGGAACTTATCTGAATCAATTACATGGAACCTTGTGTTGCTTTTGGAAATGGCAACGTATGCGCCATGCTGCCAATAAGTACTTGCTTACTGGAAAAATTACATCAACTGAGTTGTGGCTTTTTAACACCCGTAAAGCCAAGGAACAGTTTTTAAATCCCATAGCCCTACAAGTATTGCGAATCCATTTTGATCGTGGAATCGCATAAGCTGGACAGAAGAACATAAAATGTTCGATGGTTTCAAAAGTACTGCCACAGGCGGGGCATATATCAGGAAGACTGATCGGCCCCCACCTATGAATCAATGACATCAGGGGCAAAGAGCCAAACCGAAACCTTGCATATAAACTTTTGCCCTGCAAATCCGGTATAATGTCCAAATACGGTTCAAACTTTGGAGACCATTTAAGATCAATAAAAGAGTTAGTTAAACGACCATGTGATTTACAGGTTATATTGTTATCCCTAACATAAGACCAATAAGTTAACTTTAAAACATTTTTATGCCGTCTCTCTAATTTATGGGGATTTTCCCAGTAATCACCCAGACCCAACAACCAAAACCAGTGAGACACGTGTCGAATCCAGGGAAGAGTGTTAGCATCTTGACATTTTAATAAATCGAGTAATGAGGTCTTATATATATCTAATTCAGGGGTAATCCATAGCCTGATCCAATAAAGGAAGGGTCTTAAGATAACTAAATCTGCTACTCGACTTATCCCCAAATCTAAGAATAATGGAAACAGGGGTGTGGTGCGTGGACACGCGATCAGAGCCCTTGCGAAATTGTTTTCCCCCACTGAGATCTTGTTACAATTGGAGAAGCCCCATACTTCCGCTCCATACAGGGCTGCTCCTTGTGCCTTAGCTATATAGATTTTGATTGCTGGGGATACAGCTTTTGTAAAGGAACTTTGATAAAAGCGCAGTATGGATGAAGCTCTGTGTTGTAGCAGCCCTGCACTTTTTATGGTCTGCTCTTCCCATGATAGTTTGCTAGTTAGCCTGACTCCCAGGTAGTCTATAGAGCTAACTTCCTTCAGGGGAACTCCGTCGATGTGGATGGAGCATCTTTTACTAGGTCCTTTGGATAGCACCATCAATTTAGTTTTATTAATATTAACCTCCAACCCATGATCGCTACAGAATAGATTAAACCGGTCAACAAGGATTTGCAGCCCCATTGGTGTCTAAGAAATGAGAAGCGAGTCATCAGCGAAAAGGAGAATAGGAATTTTTTGTGTGTTCAAGGAGGGAGCATCATTCTGACATATGGTCACAGCCTTCACTACTTCATTAATAAATAAAGTAAATAGTAGGGGGGCTAGCACACAAACTTGGCAAACTCCCCTTCTAATTGGAATCTGTTCTGTCAGTTCGCCTTGTTCTCCCTACCTCACTTGGGCATAGGTATTTTCATGTAATCGTTTTAACAGGAGTAATAAGTCCTCTGGGACTCCCAATCTACCCAGCACTTCCCACAATTTAGCTCTTGGGACCAGGTCAAAGGCAGAACGCAGTTCTATGAATACTGCATATAGACGCTGCTTAGCAAAAAGTACATATTTCCAATACAATATAGCCAATCGAAAGACCTGGTCTACCGTGCTGGTTTTAACACGGAACCCTGCCTGTAGTTGGGAAAGAATTTGGTGCTCCTCAACCCAGCTAGTTAACCTCTGTAGTATTTGCTTAGCAAAGATATTTTGTAAGTTATCTATAAGGCTAATTTGCCTGTAATTAGCTGGAAGATTAGCATTTCCTTTTTTATAGATTGGTATAATTTCAGCCCCCTTCCATGTACCTGGGATTTGTCCCCCTGCACTTATACTGTTTGAAATGGCATTGATATACCAGGACCAGATATTTGGTTCCGATCTATAGAGATCTCCAGGAAGTTTATCCGGTCTGGGTGCTTTACCAAGTTTCAGGCTGTTTATAGCCTCAAGGGTTTCTTCTATTTTGAAGACGAGGTGACCCTTGATGGTACACTGAACCCCCACTTGAAGGGACGTGCTGGGGTTCAGATCCAATAGCAGTGGTGGAGAGTGGACTACATTAATGTCCATTAGGCCCTCTGGTAGGGCATAAAGGGTGGAAAAATGCTCTACCCAGCTTTCTGTTTGTATATGATTGCTAGGGCAGCTCCTACCTCCATTTTCTCTTTTAGACAGAAGTTCCCAAAAACGCTTGTTATTCTTCTCTCTAGAGGCATCTAATAATTCCTGCCACAGGGAATCCTCCCACCGCTTTTTCACATTGGACAGAGTTCCTTTGTATGTAGACCTAGCTTGTTTAATCTCCCCCTGGGAACCAGAATTACTACTACTTTTAGCTCAGACTTAGCCTTGGAACACCTCTCGTCAAACCATCCCTTACATGCCCTTTTTCCTTCACAGGACTTTGACCGCCTCACTTTATAGAAAAAACCCCGTAGCTGAATCGCCATGCTGTCATGTATTTTAAGAATCTGAATATTCCCCACAGCCTGGTCTTCATACTCAGCCAAACTATTTAAAACATTTTATATATTGCTCTGATCTGATATGTGTTGGACATCACTTTTGGCCAAGTAATCTTAGTGAATTTATTGTTCCAGCATGGTGGCGGAATTATTGTAACATGATTATTAAGTGTTCTCCTGAACATTTCTCCAGACAAGGTAAGAAGCAGTGGGAAGTGATCACTATCACATCTCACTTCTACTTTCATGTCTTCCAAGTGGGGCCACAGCCTAACATCAACCAAAAAATAATCAACAGTGCTTGTGGACATGCCCCTTTTAAACCTTGGTGCAATATTCATATCAGATGGTGTTCTGCCATTGCAAGCCCTAAGGCCGTGTTTGAACATAGTGTAGCTAATTGCATGGCCACCCGAGTTTTTTTACAGGGCCGAGTAGTAGATAATTGTGGGATCCCCCACAACTCATCCTCTTCGTCGGTTAGGCCACTAGTAAGGGTGGAAGGTTCGAAGGTACAATTAAAATCTCCAGCTATAATTAAAATAGTCGAGGGGTGGAGGCTTTCTACGAATTCGGACAAAATAGCCAGTGTGGGACTCAGAGCTGCATGAAACCGATTGTATATAAGCATTAACAATAACAATTGATTAACTTCTTTTAAACGCGATGCACATAGCTTTAACATCTACAGAATCAATTTCCAAGAGCTTATAGTCACACTGCAGATTCTTGTTTACAAGTAGTAGCAGCCCACCATTCGCCCGACCCAACCCCTTCTCTGGAGATATAGCAGGAACACTAAATGAGAGAAATCCATCTATATTAATATCATCCTCTACCCAAGTTTCCTGAAACAAACAAATGTCTATATCTTTAATTTAAAAAAGCCCATTCGCTATCATCCAATTTTTTTGCCAAACCTGCAATGTTCCAGGACATGAGTTCTAATGTACATTTGCCTTGGTTAGTCACCGTAGTTAAACAGCCAGCATCCACCAGGCCCAAATCATTACTACAGATGTCTAATGATGGTAACTTATCATTCCCCTTAACATGTGAGACCTTGGAGCAGGCCACCACATGAGTCACTGATTCAGTAGCCAGTCATACAGGATCAGGCAACGACCGAAGGTCAGTAGCTACCTTGCATTCAGCGCCTCCATGGGAGCTAGTTGAACCATCTAATCCATTGTGTGGGTCTAGCTTGAGTCTTATTCCCCCCCCTAGTTGTTGCACTGTTCGAATGGGTACAAGAGTCAAAGTCCATTAATTGAGTCACCAAGGTCTTATCTTCAAAATAAATAGTAATTGTATCAAAATTGGTTCCTGGGATGCTACTTCTCTCAGCCGATGTTATATCAGAGCGAATGTCAGAGAGGCAATTTTATCGGGAGCGTATCCAGTGTATGACTTTGTTAATCAAAGAGGCTTGGTTCTCAGCTGACCCTGGCGATAATTTTGGAACATTAGTCAAATAGATTTTATTTGATCCATAGCTTGTGCACAAATCCTGTTCTTTATTAACTATGTTCCCAGTGTTGTTACGGGAGGAAATTTTGTTGTTATAGGAGATTTTATATGGCCTGTTGGGGGATTGTGTGGAACTGTCCTCTTGAACAATTTCCGGGAGGTCAGGTCTGCTAATCCCACCTCTGGCTCTGTCACTAATTGAATTACTCGCCCAATTTCTTTGACGGTCTCTGTATCAGGGTGCATTTTCAAGCTTCCCTTTGGGCCTCAAGCTATCTTTAATGGGGTCACAATGGTGACCTTCTCTCCCTGATAAAATTGTCCCCCCTCTAATGGAGAGACAAAAATTACCCCTTGTCTCAGCCCCCTTAATTGGGACAATAGAGGAGAATACATCTTTCTCCAGTATTGGGGTATCTTTCATAGATTCACATGCTTGAATCATTCCCCGTCGTCGAAGTGGGAGTCCCACAGTACATAGAAAGCAATAAATAGAGAAAATGTTTTTTTTTTTTTCATTGAAGTCAATAGGATAAAACACATTCAATTGTAGAACTATCAGCCTCTTTAGAAAGAGCCCAAAATTCAGTCAATCAGGCGTGACCACCCCTTTAGAACCCTCAGCACAGAGGCTCAGTCTCTCAGATTTTCTACCGCACTTCGTGTGTAAGGGAGTCTCCCTGAGCTCTGCTCAGTTTTTCTATCTCTTCAAGAGAAAATCTTCAAATTTTTCACTTTTGCTCTTACTGTAGTATTTTTCCATCACGTCTACAGCAAGAAAAGGTTTATTTAGACCTTGTGGGACCTGTGGAAAATTAAGACTTCACTGTGAGGACCCTCACAAAGAATGTATCTACTGCCTACATCCAGAGCATAAGGTCAAGGTCTGTAAGATCTGCAGGACCTTTCCCAACAAGACTCTGAGGGACAGAGAAGCCAGGCTCCTACTTTGGCTTCAGAAAATAAAGGCCAGAGAAGCTCTTTCTGAGGAGGAAGAGAGTGACACTTCAGTGACCTCAAAGAAAAGGAAGAGGTCTGTGGAGAGCCTGTCCCCCAAGAGCAGTAAGTCAGCTAAAAAGCTGCATGCATTTAAGGACAAGCCGGAGGAGCAACCTTCAACATCCAAGGTAACGTGTGGCAAGGTTCACTCAGAGCCATCCACACCTGCTTCTTCATCAAGGAAGCTCAAAAAGTCCTCAAGTTCACTGCCACCGTTGGCGTCCAGAAAATCTACACAGTCGACGACACCGTCGACGAGCGCTTCGTCGGCGGCAGGCCTTCCTTCGTCGACGACTACAGCGACGGCCACGTTTACGGCTCCTTCATCGCCTATGATCGTAACCTCGTCTCCACTGTCATCTACGACGATAACGTCGGTGAGTTTGAAGTATGGTCCATCGTCGGCTCACACCCTGAAGATCACAAAGAGGCCGTCGACGGGTAAGAAGCTGAAATCTTTACAGTCGACGCACTCATCGACGAGTAAATTCAGAACATCTCCGTCGATCTCACCGACGAAAGTACCGACGACGCACCCGTTGACGACAACCCCGTCGGCAGCAGCCCCGTCGACGGAAAGCTTGTCAACATTGGCACCGTCGACGGCAACTTCGTCGACGCTGACGGCACCGATAGCGGCTCCACCGACGACGACTCCGTCGACGAGAACACCATCGACGAGTGCTCCGTCGACGGCGGCTCCGTCGACGACTCAATATCCTCATTTTGTAGCATCTCCTTACCTGCCGCAGAGAATTCTACCTATAAAGAGCAAGTCTTCTCTATTACTTCCATCGCATACATCGCCCAGTAAGGTCACACCAATACCTCTGCAGCATCTATTTGCTGACGAAGATGATGACGATGATGTTTATTCTGATGATGGTTTCTTTCCGGTGGCACGTAGTCCATCTGAACTACGCATTAAGTGCCAGGAGGAGGATGAAGAGGAAGATCTCCAGCCTTATTCGGACCAGCAAGATCAAAATCACCTATGTAGGAAGTTGGCTCTGTATGTGCTATTTCAAAGTAAGGAATAGCATGCACAGAGTCCAAGGGTTCCCCTTAGAGGTAAAATAGTGGTAAAAATAGATAATACTAATGCTCTATTTTGTGGTAGTGTGGTCGAGCAGTAGGCTTATCCAAGGAGTAGTGTTAAGCATTTGTTGTACATACACATAGACAATAAATGAGGTACACACACTCAGAGACAAATCCAGCCAATAGGTTTTTATATAGAAAAATATCTTTTCTTAGTTTATTTTAAGAACCACAGGTTCAAATTCTACATGTAATATCTCATTCGAAAGGTATTGCAGGTAAGTACTTTAGGAACTTCAAATCATCAAAATTGCATGTATACTTTTCAAGTTATTCACAAATAGCTGTTTTAAAAGTGGACACTTAGTGCAATTTTCACAGTTCCTAGGGGAGGTAAGTATTTGTTAGGTTAACCAGGTAAGTAAGACACTTACAGGGCTTAGTTCTTGGTCCAAGGTAGCCCACCGTTGGGGGTTCAGAGCAACCCCAAAGTCACCACACCAGCAGCTCAGGGCCGGTCAGGTGCAGAGTTCAAAGTGGTGCCCAAAACACATAGGCTAGAATGGAGAGAAGGGGGTGCCCCGGTTCCAGTCTGCTTGCAGGTAAGTACCCGCGTCTTCGGAGGGCAGACCAGGGGGGTTTTGTAGGGCACCGGGGGGGACACAAGCCCACACAGAAATTTCACCCTCAGCAGCGCGGGGGCGGCCGGGTGCAGTGTAGAAACAAGCGTCGGGTTTGTAATGGAAGTCAATGGGAGATCTAGGGATCTCTTCAGCGCTGCAGGCAGGCAAGGGGTGGGTTCCTCGGGGAAACCTCCACTTGATCAAGGGAGAGGGACTCCTGGGGGTCACTCCTCCAGTGAAAGTCCGGTCCTTCAGGTCCTGGGGGCTGCGGGTGCAGGGTCTCTCCCAGGTGTCGGGACTTAGGATTCAAAGAGTCGCGGTCAGGGGAAGCCTCGGGATTCCCTCTGCAGGCGGCGCTGTGGGGGCTCAGGGGGGACAGGTTTTTGTACTCACAGTCTTAGAGTAGTCCTGGGGTCCCTCCTGAGGTGTTGGATCGCCACCAGCCGAGTCGGGGTCGCCGGGTGCAGTGTTGCAAGTCTCACGCTTCTTGCGGGGAGCTTGCAGGGTTCTTTAAAGCTGCTGGAAACAAAGTTGCAGCTTTTCTTGGAGCAGGTCCGCTGTCCTCGGGAGTTTCTTGTCTTTTCGAAGCAGGGGCAGTCCTCAGAGGATGTCGAGGTCGCTGGTCCCTTTGGAAGGCGTCGCTGGAGCAGGATCTTTGGAAGGCAGGAGACAGGCCGGTGAGTTTCTGGAGCCAAGGCAGTTGTCGTCTTCTGGTCTTCCTCTGCAGGGGTTTTCAGCTAGGCAGTCCTTCTTCTTGTAGTTGCAGGAATCTAATTTTCTAGGGTTCAGGGTAGCCCTTAAATACTAAATTTAAGGGCGTGTTTAGGTCTGGGGGGTTAGTAGCCAATGGCTACTAGCCCTGAGGGTGGGTACACCCTCTTTGTGCCTCCTCCCAAGGGGAGGGGGTCACAATCCTAACCCTATTGGGGGAATCCTCCATCTGCAAGATGGAGGATTTCTAAAAGTTAGAGTCACTTCAGCTCAGGACACCTTAGGGGCTGTCCTGACTGGCCAGTGACTCCTCCTTGTTTTTCTCATTATTTTCTCCGGCCTTGCCGCCAAAAGTGGGGCCTGGCCGGAGGGGGCGGGCAACTCCACTAGCTGGAGTGTCCTGCTGGGTTGGCACAAAGGAGGTGAGCCTTTGAGGCTCACCGCCAGGTGTGACAATTCCTGCCTGGGGGAGGTGTTAGCATCTCCACCCAGTGCAGGCTTTGTTACTGGCCTCAGAGTGACAAAGGCACTCTCCCCATGGGGCCAGCAACATGTCTCGGTTTGTGGCAGGCTGCTAAAACTAGTCAGCCTACACAGATAGTCGGTTAAGTTTCAGGGGGCACCTCTAAGGTGCCCTCTGGGGTGTATTTTACAATAAAATGTACACTGGCATCAGTGTGCATTTATTGTGCTGAGAAGTTTGATACCAAACTTCCCAGTTTTCAGTGTAGCCATTATGGTGCTGTGGAGTTCGTGTTTGACAGACTCCCAGACCATATACTCTTATGGCTACCCTGCACTTACAATGTCTAAGGTTTTGTTTAGACACTGTAGGGGTACCATGCTCATGCACTGGTACCCTCACCTATGGTATAGTGCACCCTGCCTTAGGGCTGTAAGGCCTGCTAGAGGGGTGTCTTACCTATACTGCATAGGCAGTGAGAGGCTGGCATGGCACCCTGAGGGGAGTGCCATGTCGACTTACTCGTTTTGTCCTCACTAGCACACACAAGCTGGCAAGCAGAGTGTCTGTGCTGAGTGAGAGGTCTCCAGGGTGGCATAAGACATGCTGCAGCCCTTAGAGACCTTCCTTGGCATCAGGGCCCTTGGTACTAGAAGTACCAGTTACAAGGGACTTATCTGGATGCCAGGGTCTGCCAATTGTGGATACAAAAGTACAGGTTAGGGAAAGAACACTGGTGCTGGGGCCTGGTTAGCAGGCCTCAGCACACTTTCAATTGTAAACATAGCATCAGCAAAGGCAAAAAGTCAGGGGGCAACCATGCCAAGGAGGCATTTCCTTACAACCTACAACTTCAAGGGCAACAGGAACAGACAGTTCAGATGCCTGTCTCGTTGATAGCCAACCTTCAACAGATGATGCAGGATTATTATTCGAGATTTCCTCCACCTGGTTCTTCTACCCCGGTGCAACCTCCGCAGACACCAGTGTCCACCCCTGCTAGACCATCGGAATTTCCGGATCCTACCACAGCGCCTTCATCTGCACAAGATATTGCTCCACCTTCATCCGAGGACGAGCAAGAAGAAGGTGAGATTCAGGACTCGGATTCACTCATTCCAAACTCCATCTCCATCTACACCACCACCAGTGGACTCTCCACCACAGGATATTGGTGGCTTCCATAGTGTTATGGAAAGAGCTGCGAAAAGATTCCAGCTGCCAATTACATCGAAGCAGTCAGACTGTTTTCTTTATGACTTCAAGGAAGACACTAGGAAATCTGTAAGGGCCATACCCATTGTTGACTTCATTTGGGAGGAAGGCCTTAAGGTGATGCAGACTCCATCCTCCATTCCCGCAGTCTTGCTGAGACTTGAAAAGAAATATAAGGCACTGGACAATTCTCCAGCATGTTTGATTAGCCACCCTAAATTTCTTTAATTCGGTCATATCGCAGGCAGCTCAGAGGAGGTCCAGGAATCCATCGGCATCTCTGACTGCCCCCCAGACAAAGAAGGACGTCGGTTGGACTCCATAGGGAAAAAGTTCTCAACTATGGCGGCCCCCACTGTTAGAGCAGCAAATTCTCTAGCAATCCTAGGGAGATCCGATCACCAGATGTGGTCTGACATGTCACAATTCATAGACATGTTACCTGAGGATAGTAGAGTAGAAGCACGCAAGATTCTACAGGAAGGTGAAAAGATTTCGGCTGAAATCATAGACTCTGCCATAGACGTCTCCTCTACAGGTTTTCGCCAGTTGGCCGGGGCGGCCGTGCTCCGGTGCCAGGGGTGGCTCAAAGCTACTTCTTTTAGGCCGGAAGTACAATTAAAGATCCTGGACATGCCGTATGATGGCGAGCTCATGTTTGGCAAGCATGTGGATGATGCGTGACAGTCCATTAAAGCAGACACTGAGACAGCCAGATCTCTGGCAACACTACAATACAAGAGACAGCCCTTTCGGGGAGCGAGAGGGAGAGGAACCTTTTCGTACAGAGGAGGCGCTCAACAATATCGTCAATACTCCTCTTACCAAGGACAATTTTGCTTTGGCCAGCAACAACCGCATCCCTTTTGACAACAGTCATCCACTCATTTCAGGCAACAAACGAGAGGAAAGTCGGCTTACAAGGCCAAGGAGACGACAAGAAAGCACTGACCCTCATCGAATGCCTGCACCCAGCCCCTATATCAACACTCTAATAGGGGGCAGAATTTCCAAATTTCTACACCAGTGGTCCAAAATAACTTCAGACAAATGGGTACTGGATATTGTCAACCGAGGGCATACACTAGAATTCAACCAACCTCCCCCACATGTACCACCAAGAGGTTCCCCGCCAGCCCATCTCAACGAGCCTATGGATCAGATTGCTATTTTAATGAAGAAGGGAGCAATAGAGATCGTACCAAGGAGCCAGAGGGGAACAGGTTTTTACTCCCGCTTTTTCCTTATTCGGAAGAAGACCGGGGACTGGAGACCAATTTTAGATCTTCGTTCGCTCAACAAATACCTCAAGAAGCAGTCTTTTAGCATGATCTCCCTTCAAGACGTCCTGCGCCTACTCAACCGAGGGGACTTTATGACATCTTTAGATCTTCAGGACGCATATTTCCACATTCCCATTCACCCCAATCATCGGAAATTCTTACGATTCAGGGTTGCAGGCACTCACTACCAGTTCAGAGTGTTACCCTTTGGCCTCAGGTCGGCCCCAAGAGTATTCACCAAAGTTTTGGCACCGGTGGCAGCCCACCTCAGACAACTAGGGACACAGGTGTTCCCGTATTTAGACGACTAGCTAATAAAGGCACGAACAACATTGAAGGCTGCCAGGGACACAGAAACATGTCTATCTCTTTTCGGAGCTCTGGGCTTGACAGTCAATTACCCCAAGTCTCACCTAGATCCTACCCAGAACATCACCTTTCTAGGAGCCATCTTGGACACTGTCCAGGCAAAAGCCTCTGCTTCACAGGACAGGCGAAAGAAACTTCGAGATTTAGCAGCACGTCTCAGCAAAAGAAAGTCCGCTTCAGTGCGGACTTACAAGTCTTTTCTGGGGATGCTTTAGTCTTGCATTCCATTGATAAAAAACTGTAGTCTGCACAGGAGGACACTTCAACAGCAGTTAGACAATCAATGGAAACAAATAGAAGGCTCTTTCGACGATGTAATCAGAATAACCCCATCAGCAAGACAGGCTTTCAAGTGGTGGAAGGATACTCCCCTCGTCTCAGAAGGTCCGTCATTTCTGAAGGACAAGACGATGCACATAATAACAACAGATGCATCCCTAGATGGATGGGGTGCTCATTTGCAGGATCTTTCAGTGAGAGGGAAATGGTCCACTCAGGAATCGACTCTTCACATAAACGTATTGGAGTTAAGGGCGGTTGCCTTGGCACTCAAATCCTTCCTCACAAACATCATGAATTTTTCAGTATTGATAAGAACAGACAATACCACAGTCATGCATTACATCAACAAACAGGGAGGCACAAGATCTCGAGCATTATCACTAGAAACGCAGCAGCTGTGGCACTGGGTAATTCAACATCGAATTTCCATCAGAGCAGAACATCTCCCGGGTATCACCAACACCTGGGCAGATGCCCTAAGCAGGACTCGAACCAGCTGCCACGAGTGGGAACTCAGTCAGTTCTCGAGCGTCTCTTTCGTCGTTGGGGCAAACCCAGTCTGGATCTGTTCCCGACCAGAGACAACAAGAAATGCCAACACTTTGCAAGCTGGCGACCGCAGAAGGGATCAAAGGGGAATGCGTTTTTTGATCAGATGGTCAGGGATTTATGCATACGCTTTTCCCCCGCTTCCACTCATCCAGAGACTTCTGAAAAAGATAAAGAGGGAGCCATGCAGAGTTCTATTAATTGCTCCCAGATGGCCAAGCCAGTTCTGGTTCACAGAACTTCTATTACTTTCGGAGCAGCCTCACGTTCGACTAAGGACAATACCGGACTTGTTAACAATGAACCAGGGTCAGGTTCGTCATCCCAACCTGACATCTCTTCGTTTATCAGCCTGGCTCCTGAATTCTATGAATTCGATGGACTAGATATCCCTCCAGAGTGCAGGGAGGTGCTTGCCTGTGCCAGGGCTCAGTCTACAAACCGGACATATAAGTTCAAGTGGAAGAGGTTTTGCTTATGGTGCTCAACTTCCAACGTTCATCCTCTAAGGTCCTCTCCTGAACAGATTCTGCCATATTTATTGCATTTGGCTAAATCCGGCCTTTCACATTCATCTATTAGAGTGCACCTGGCTGCCATATCCCGTTTCCAACGAACGTCTCAGTCACCTTCTTTATGGTCATCCAGAATAATAAAACAATTTCTCAAGGGTTTGTTTAGGATGTTTCCGCCAATTCACCATCCTTCACCGCAGTGGCATTTGAATATTGTGCTCTCCCAATTAATGAAACATCCGTTTGAACCCATTCATAAGGTGGACCTCAAATTCATTTCTTTTAAAACAGCCCTCCTTCTGGCCTTGACGTCAGCGAAGAGGGTTAGCGATATCCAAGCCTTCACAATTTCTCCACCTTTCCTCCAATTCAAGCCAGAGGTGGTCATTTTGAGAACTAATCCAAAATTTATACCTAAGGTTCTATCGTCTTTTCACCTAAATGAGCCGGTGGTTCTCAGAACATTTTTTCCAAATCCACAAACTGCAGCGGAGCGCGCACTACATTCTCTGGACATTAAACGCTGTTTAAAATTTTATATACAAAGGACAAGCGACTTCCGTAAATCTGAACAACTGTTTGTCAGTTATGGAAGGATCAATAAAGGTAAAGCTGTTACTAAGCAGACCATAGCGCGCTGGATCTCTTCTGCCATACAGTTGTGCCACCAGTTGGCAGGGAAGCCATTATCATCCAGTGTCAGAGCGCACTCCACTAGAGCGGTATCCACTTCAGCAGCTCTATTCGCAGGAGTCCCTCTGAGCCAGATCTGCAGGGCAGCAACATGGACACGTGCTCACACATTTACCCAGCACTACTGCCTGGAAGCTACGGACAGAATGGATGCTGCAGTAGGACAAGCAGTATTACGTAATTTATTTGCATAAGGTGAGCCAATATCCTCTTACCCTCCATCCTCTATGCACTGTTAGAAAGATCATTTTATGTTTATATGTTTATATATCTATGTGTGTGTGTGTATATATATATATATATTTGATATAGGTAATATGTTTAACGGTTGATTTACAAATGTTAATTACCTATATGAGTTCAGATAGCATGCATTATACACAGGCATACTTTTGGTGTTTTCAGAACTCAAACATTTTTTCCTACTGCTGGCTATTCTGATTCAAGCATGTGAATCTATGAAAGATACCCCAGTACTGGAGAAGAAAATAAGTTACTTACCTGTAACTGTGGTTCTCCAGTATTGGTATCTTTCATAGATTCACACGCGACCCTTTGGTTTTTTCTTGTAATCTCTAGTGCGTAGAAATCTGAGAGACTGAGCCTCTGTGCTGAGGGTTCTAAAGGGGTGGTCACGCCTGATTGGCTGAATTTTGGGCTCTTTCTAAAGAGGCTGATAGTTCTACAATTGAAAATGTTTTTTCCTATTGACGTCAATGAAAAGAAAAAAAGAAAATTCTCTATTTATTGCTTTCTATGTACCGTGGGACTCCCACTTCGACGACGGGGAATGATTCAAGCATGTGAATCTATGAAAGATACCAATACTGGAGAACCACAGTTACAGGTAAGTAACTTATTTTCTTTCCCCTAGCCTCCCCACAAGCCCTGCAAACCCTTTGGCAAGCACAGTTACTTCTACGCTGGTGCACAAGGTTGCTCTTCATAAGATCTATTAATACTAGGACTAACCCCTTGACTTCATCGACTCTCTGGAGAACTGTAGCCAGGTTGTCTTTACTGGCTACAGATTCGTTGCCTTACAAATCAGACTCGGGGGTCAACGGGATAATACTAGGATTGGATATTCCAGCTACAAGCTTGGGCTCACTCATAGGCGCGGGAAAATCCTCTATTTCTAACAGTGGTTCAAAGCGATTAGTACACAATAAACTTGGAACCACCTTGATCACGGACTCAACGAAGGGAAAGGTGGTGTATATGATGCGTGTGGGGAACCCCCCTGGGATAATAAAGGACTTGCTATACTATATATGGGGTTTGGAGTGGGGTCCCTACAATTATGCAGGCCCCCATCCCCATCAACCTCTGTTGTTACATCTTGAGGGTTCCTCTTCTCCTTCTTTTTAAATATCTCCGGGATTTTCCTATCCTTAGGGGGGCCTTTCTTTGAGTTATTTACCCCCATCGTTTGTGTACCTAACATAGACTCGACTTCTTCGAGTAAGAGATCTATTTCGTCAAGTGGATTTGACCTATTAGAGGGACCCAGATTCAGAGGTCTACTTTGGCGTTTTTTCGCTATTTTTGTTCCCTTGGTTTGCGCTGGTAAATCTACAGCCTTCCTTTTCCCCATACTAAGAGATAATCGTAAAATCAAGAAATACAAAATACAAGGAAAAAAATAATTATTCCCTTACTTGTATATTGAATATCCTGCCACTGGAGTATCTGGCCCTGCCTGCCAAGCCTTTTCTGGATGGTAGCTGCGTCCCACTCGTCGGCAGATGCTTGTTTAAATGCAGCCCTCGAAATAGTAGCCACCAGATAAAACAGCAGGGAAACTTGTAAAAGAGACCTGCTATTGATAGCGACTACAAATGATACACAGCACTACTCAGTTTAAGTAGTATCCATATATGACCATATACTGTACTTCTGTGTAGTATAGAATAATCTGTGGTCTCTTGAGTGGCAAGCAAGTCTCTTTACTGCAGATGAAAGAGGGGGAGCCCAGCCTCCTCCGGTCCCTGGACGGGCACAGGACCGGCCCGGGCGCGCCCGCGCACGTCCCGCACAGTGGGAGACAGCTGAGCGCTTTACGCGCTTTGAAAAAGGAGGAGGCCCCGCCCCGCCCCTCCTCTTGTGCTCCTTCCTGGGCTTCCCTGAGGTTCGTGGTCCCAGCAGCAGCGGGAGACAGCTGAGCGCTTTACGCGCTTTGAAAAAGGAGGAGGCCCCGCCCCTCCTCTCGCGCTCCTTCCTGGGCTTCCCTGAGGTTCGTGGTCCGGCAGCAACGGGAGACAGCTGAGCGCTTTACACGCTTTGAAAAAGGAGGAGGCACGCCCCGCCCCTCCTCTCGCGCTCCTTCCTGGGCTTCCCTGAGGTTCGTGGTCCCGGCAGCAGCTACTCAAGACCTGGAGTTTCCTTGCAGGGACTAGTACGGGCAGAGAAGTGCTATCACTGCTATGCTCTCACATAGATGCTAGAATTGTAGGTTGGTATTCTAGATTAACTTGTGTGCTGGGATGGTGGGACTGTTCATCTGTTTCACGCTCATGGTCACAATGATAACTGTATTGTGTTTCATTTCATAATAATTGCAGCTCATGCTTTTTCACATATGCAGTAGCTTCAGTAAAACATATTGAAACTTTTCCTGCATTTCTCTGTCTGCTTTTGAATGTATGAGACTTATGTAACTAGGAGAAAGGGGTAAGATCTGTTCTACCACAACTTCCCTGAGAAGTCAGTGTCATGTGTCAGGCTGCCATAAATTGCCTTTAGTTTCTAGGTTTGGGTGAGGTGCTGCTAGGTAGCTAAAAGGGTTAGGCTGACTGCCCCCAGACAGTGTGGGATCGATTCAGTCACCCACATGCGGTGGTGCTGCCCAAAACCAGCAGTCTTACCTCCATGGTAAGAGTCCTACGACACCAGTAGGTATTCAAATTCTATTTCTTTTTCAATAGAAGTCAGTGAAAACTTTGGGGAGTGAGGTGAAACCCAGAAACGTCATGAATGCATCAATAGCATTTGAATAGTTGTCAAAGATGGAAGCATTAGAGCACCCTGCTTTTCTTTTTGGTTTTGGTGTCAGTATCCCAGGGGCACCCAACAATATCTCTTACTTGACCATGGTATCTGTCTTTCCTTCCAGCGTCACAATCTGGGTGACTCTGTGGAAATGGAGATGGCATCGATGGTGGAGAACTGCCCATCCATCATTCGCTTCGGCTACCACTTCACACAGCAGGGACCACGCGCCCGTGCCTCTGTGGCCATCACCAGAAACATTGAGACACGTGAGCATATGTTTATTTATTTATGCATGATCATATAGTGCTGTGTACCATGTTGTGGTGCAACTACTCTTAATAGGATAGCCGACCTTTGGTTTTGCCAATGAATAATAAGGTATGTTAGTCTGCGTAATGTGTAAGCCACTTGCATATCACAGAGTCTAGTCTGGGTGACACAATATTTCTTACTTCTCAGGTTAATAAAAATAAGTGACATTGAGGTTAATAGTAGCAACAACTCTAATTAACAGTGGTATGAAAATGTAAAATCTGAATTTTAGAAATATTATTGTGCTTCCTGGTATCTAAAGTCAGTGGTGCTCTTTGTCCCCTTCCTTGTCTATATTACCTTCAGGCCTTTTTTTAATTTCTGTGATTACAAGTGAGAACTTCTGGTACATTACCCATCATTTTAAGGAATTGGGCTCAGGAATCAAAGTAAGAAGTTGGTTCTTCCAGTCTATGTACTTAGCTCAGACTTTCACTCTTAAAAATAATCGTGACCAATCGTACAAAGCAGTTGCTGTAGTTAATTTTACCAGATAGATTAGTCCCACCACTTTCTGGTAACTAAGAGGTTTACGCCTCATGAGGACAAACATTGCAGATCCTGAATTACCAGGATAAAAACTTCAGGTTTTGTCTGATTGCAGGTACAGTTTCTCTCACATTTATCACAATGTGTGTGGGGACTCTAGGGGCTCACAGTCGCTAGCGGACAGGGGAAGAATGACAAGCAACTAGCTAGTTGAAGTATTTAATTCTCCTCTGTACTACGAGATAATAATTGATGGGGCCAAGACTGAACTTCTGATATGTACACAACCATCTACCTTCCTGTACCAAAGAATCTTGGTCATACAAGACCAATCATCCTCACTCTAAAGTCTTTTTTCTGTTTTTTTTCCTCAGGTCGCAAGCAGAAGAAAACATAAAAACTGCCAATCCTCAGTGACTTCATCCTACATCCACAACCCTACGTCCGCCTGGTGTTCCATCATCCAGGATTATTTAAATCCTGCCCTTATCCTTTACCCTGATCTTCACGTAGCCTCTTTCATGGAGGCTTTAGTTCTCCCTCTTCTACAACTTGGGACTCTCAGGTCAATTTTTAACCTGGAATTAGAACACCATGTCTTTTAATTCCTACTGTAAATAAAGAGTATATTAGGAAAGCCACCAGATCTCACCACTTCTTGCAGCACCTCATGCATGTTTATTTCCCGGCACTGTGATGAAAACTCCTGGCTCAGATTGATTAAGAGGCTTCCACTCTATCCTAAAAAAAAGATTATTTCTGTCAAGGAATAGCTGATAATTGAACTTACTGTTAGGGATATGTTGTCCATCTTTTCTTGAACAATGAGTGACCCGTACCTCCTTGCTTAAAACGTCATAGCTTAAAGGATGTGACAGCAGATAAAGGCCAATCAGATTTGATAGCCCTTTTAAGTCTGCAAGGGACTGTAAACTCTTGACCGCAATACTTATTCAGCAAACCCATTACCTCAAGATGTCAGCTTGGGTCTCCATCTGTTTTGACAATTTCTCAGGCCTGCTCATTTCCCGGTAACCTCTAGGCCATCTTTTATTTTTCACCCTTTCTCTGAATATAGGGTTACCAGATCGACCTATGCTTGCTCCTTTCCTGTCAAATAAGGACCCTAAATGTTTCCAGTAATGCTTGATGATTTATGTTATGTGTTGGTCTATAAGTGGTACATGTGTATTATATCTACATGTACTTAGGTCCCATTGAATCTGAGATGGGTCACAATGTTTCAGTCCAAGGGATCACTTCATGCTAACAAACTTGTCCTTTAAAGACCTGAGGAAGCAAAACCCAAGAACACTTGATTGCCATAACTCAAAACCATAACTTCCATTGTTTGTAACAATGTGCTTTGCAAAGTCAGTAGACCTTGCAATCAATGGGTTGTTAGTAGGCTATATTTTTTTTTTAAATATGAAAAAACCCACTGAGCAGTCTGGTTGTTCCTCCAGTGTTGACGATTGTCCTTTATAATGTTCTGATATTATCTGCCTTTAGTATGCAGTAGGGCCGGATTTCCATCACTGTCTGATTTTCAATTTTAATGACATGACACCATTGACTTTCTGTCCCCAATTTGACCTTGATTTCTGCAGCTAACTGCATGTCCATGTTTAGGGTGTGCAATCCACATGTAATGTGGCCTGTTTTCAGGTAATCGAGGCTTCGCTTTACTGCCATCAATATGTCCACTTTTCAGTTGTCCTTTATTTTCTTTAGTTAACAAACTTTCTAATTGCTTGAAGTTATACACTTTTCAATTGATAGTGGTCCTTCATTCATTTCCCTGCGATGCCTACTGTATATGCTTTAAAGATATCCACTTTGCAATTCTCCATTGATCCCTATACCCATACATCAGCTGCCTATTGGAATGGCTCGAGTATATCCACTTTGCAATTCTCCATTTATCCTTTTGTTTTTGTAATTAGCTGAGTCTCTGTTTCAATGACTAGAACCCACGTAGCACTCAGTATTTTGACAACCTGATAACACCCACTGCACAATCTATTTTGGAACCTGATGTTCATTTTGATGAGATTGCTCTTTTAACTTTTAACAAGCACAGCACTTTGCAATTTCCCTTGGAAGTCGATCACTGACTGTATGTCGTTGACTGTCCTTTTTATTGCAGTTATAAAGCCTTTGGCAATTGGGAGCAGCGCCTGGATTCCCATAGGTGGCTGTTTGTCTTATAATGTTGTGAAATCGTTGATTTAGCGTCTGCGGTTGCATTTAGATTTCCGTATGCTGTCTATTTTAGTGACGCGAAGCAAGCCACTTTGCATTTCACAATTTAGGATTTTTTACACGTATCGAACTCTGTGAAATAAAATGTAAGACTTAACAGCAGTTGTGTGGGAGTTAACACCCCTGTGAGCGAGATACTGGTGCAAAGACGAAAAGCTTGTGCTGTCCTTTTAAGTTATTAATATGTAAGTCAGGCCTGGGAAGCGCTCTATATTCTGCTTGTTAGACATGGCTGGCTGGCACCTGTCCCATGGCATGGGGGGAGGGCGGACATCTTGGGAGAGTCCTGTGGATCCAATGTCGTCTTTCTCAAAATAGCCTCTAAGCATCTCGAGGATATCGAGTTTGGAGGAGTCAAACTGTTTAAGTGACTTCCACACACCAGTCCAAAATCTTTACCTTCACCTGTCACTATTTGGACAGACTAACCTGTAAAACTGCACAGATTTTGTCCGTACTTTGATATTATTTTTAGTGCCTTAAGTTTCTTCTCGATTTTCCCACTTGAAGTGTTAACTCTGCACCTTTTTAATCCTGTTGGAGCTCTAGCTTTTAAAAATACGTGTTCTTCTGTGAAGTTTTTGCTTTTTCTGTATTGACCGTGAGAGGGGTCACCTTTTTTCAATACAATACCATGAACATAGATTCACCAGGCAGCCCGGATTTGCTGGTAAAGTCGCAGTTTTTCGCCATCTGCCCGGTGCATTTCAGTAAATCTAGGAGGTCCTGGTTTTCTAAAAGGATTGACTGAACACAGAAGGAGGCAGGCTTTCATGGGTCTTGGTGCAGACGTCTTTAGGTGTCCCAAGCAGAAATAAATGTATCTCACCCGAACGGCAGTTTGGGTAAACGCTGCATTGAATGCGGCCTGTTGAATAATTTTCTATGCTAGTGAATACGGTTATTAAATGAATTATGTAGTGTGCAAAACAGTAGTCTTTTCCACCGCCACACCCCAATATCCTCCTGGAAAGCCAAGATCAGTACTGTGCAATTCTCTGTTTCTGATGTACCCTGGCCAGACAAGGAATATCCTAGTAACTGTGTCATCTGTATATGCTTATACTGTTTGTTCATGCATAAAATGTTAATTAAAAGAGTTGATAGAAAAAACACATCATTGCGATCACCTGACACTGCCCATCAGTGTAAGATCTTCGAAAAACCCACCATTGCAAGCGCTTGACACCACCAATCTGTGTAAGCTCTTTGCACAACCCACCATTGCAAGCTGCTGACACTGCCCATCAGTGCCAACTCCTAGCACAAGCGATCAGTGCAAGCTCCTGACACTGCCCATCAGTGCCAACTCCTAGCACAAGCGATCAGTGCAAGCTCCTGACACTGCCCATCAGTGCCAACTCCTAGCACAAGCGATCAGTACAAGCTGACAGTGCCCATCAGAATCACCCATCAGTGCTAACTCCTAGCACAAGCCAGTGCAAGCTCCTGACACTGCCCATCAGTGCTAACTCCTAGCACAAGCGATCAGTGCAAGCTGACAGTGCCCATCAGAATCACCCATCAGTGCTAACTCCTAGCACAAGCCAGTGCAAGCTCCTGACACTGCCCATCAGTGCTAACTCCTAGCACAAGCCAGTGCAAGCTCCTGACACTGCCCATCAGTGCTAACTCCTAGCACAAGCCAGTGCAAGCTCTAGACACTGCCCATCAGTGTAAGCTTTTCACACTACCCACCACTGCATGCGATGCGCCTAAACCACCCATCAGTGTTAGCCCTTTGCACGACCCACCATTGCAGGCTTCTCACAGCATCAGTGTAAGCTCTTCGCACTACCCACTATTGCAGTGATGTTCAAAGTACGGCCCGGGGGCCGCATGCGGCCCTCTGCTTAACAGCAGGACTGGGCTGCTGTTTACTCAAATCTGCACAATGATTACAAATATGTTAAATTAAAGGAAACCTCTTATTGAAATGTTAATTGGAGGCAAAAAAAAAGGAAGTAACTCGGTTGTCCTGCACCTTTAGGAAAGCTTTCATTTTAAAGACCTACTGCACCAAATTTTATAAATATAATAAGGTCTCTTCAAAAATCAAAACTGTATTTCATTAACATACAGAGTTGTTTCAATTTAGTACATCAGATTATATCAGTGTATTGAGAAGTATTTGCTTTTTAAGTGATGGTTTTCAAACATAAATCCAGAAACATTCACCCCGCCACCCTGAAAACTATGCCATTAGTAAACTAATAGGCACATCAGTTGTTATGGGCAGTCTTTGGGTGGCCTGGGTTCTTATTACACATGAACAGTTTATTAAATTAAACACAGGAGAAGGTTTTGCACAGGGCACATCCTGAAGTCAAGTACTTTGAGGTTCCCTTGTATGCACTAATGAAGAAAAAGGGCAGAAGTGAAATAAAAGAATTGTCTAGGATCACACATTTTGCTAAAGTGGGGAAGCCAGGATTCATACCAGGTTTTCTGGTTTCACATTATGCAGTTCACCCACCATACTGCACCCTCCGCCTTCCGCCTACCATCAGTGTTAGCCCATTGCAAGCGCCTGATATCGCACATCAGTGTGTGGACTTCGCACAAGCTGTAAGCTCCTCACACCGCATCAGCATAAACCTCTCACACACATCAGCAATCCTGTCTCCGCACTACGGCGCACAGCATTCTCACACTGTACAAGCTGTCAACTTCTCACACTGTGCATCAATACTACATCCTCGTACTAGCCAACAGCAAGACCTGCTCATACTGTCCCCACCACCCCCGGTGCAAGCTTCCGTCACGTCCCACTGGAAACACCCCGCACTTCTCACCAGTGCAGGTTCCGGCCACTGCTCATCAGGACTCTCCTCGCACCAGGGCAAACCCCCACAGCCCCCTTCAGGGCAACACTCTTACACCGCCCATCCGCGCCGATGCTCGCGCTTACCAGCGGTGCCAGCGTTTCACACTGCCCGAAAAGACAACCTCTCACACTTTCCATCATTGTAGCGTCCCCAACTGTGCAACCGCCTCACAGTCCCACCAGCGCAAACCCACCGAGGTGCCGTGCACCGACCACCTGTGCTGGGGGTCAGACTCCCTCCCCTACCCGTACTGGGCACCACCCTGGACTGTAAAAGCAATTTTGGTCCAGTGATCTGCGCCGCAGACCCCGTAGAGTAGGCATCAGTGTTTATTTTTAGTGGCCTTACGGCTCCTATTCAAGGGCACTTTGTGGCACGCTTTACTACAAAGTTTATTTGACAAGATGTTTCGTACTTTAAAAAAAAAAAAAGTCTCTGTCTCTTCAAAAGTTTGAGACAAGGATATTATCTAAAATGTTAAACATACCCTGATGAAAGATCCCTTTGCGAATTACCCAATGAGGGTTAGGTTATTGTAAAATTACGAATGTACACAGAAGTGTGGGGGTCCCCGCTGCACTAGCTCGGCGCTACCCCCGACACGTGACGCTGGGACTCAACAAACCCTGTTAATTGACAAACATCTAAAATGAGAACTTCACGCACTCGCTTCTGCTCTGCGCGCCGTCCGCGTCCAAGACCCGGTCGTTGCTGCCACCTGATGGCAGGCCCGAGAGGTGCAATTCTATTACAAGCGTCAGTCGGTTGGGCTACTTAGGCCAGAATCGGAGACTAAGTTTCACCCTAATGGAGCGCAGCTTGGTCAGCATGATTTGAAGGGGTTGTTATCTTCAGATTTCCGACAATTACACTGGCACATGATGTTAAAATACATTACACGACCAGCAAGGCGCACAAGAGGGGCTTAAGAGGCAGTAGAAGGAGAGCAACGCGGATTGATAGGTGTACTATGTGAGAGAAAGAGCATTATTTTGAGAAATAACCAACATTTTTGAGTCTTTCCAGAAAGAAAGGAGAGAGAGAGTGTGTGCGTTTTTGTCTGTGTAAAAACCCCTGGTGACATCCGACAGACACCTCACCATACCCGACTGAAAGCACATGCACCAATTATTTGCTTACATTTACTTTACATTTATTAGGGGGCTATACTCCCCCTTGAAGCTACGCCCCTTACGAGAATCCCAGGGTTGACAGTTACCACCACTGGCTCACTGTGGTATACTAATCTGCCTGCGCTGGCAATGGCCTTCTGTGCATGTTATGGGCCTTATTTTTCCTTTCTCAATAAACTAATATTTGGCCATTCCTCACACTAGAGATTATTTACCTATCTTTCCCAATACGATCTCTGGTACTCGGGCTGCTCCTAGGAGAAAAAGATTCTCAGTACTCCGTTGAACCATGTCAATGATGCATTTGCTTGCTTTAAGAATCGTTTAGAAATCATTTAAACAGCTTTCAAATATCTTTCAAGCAATTTCTTCGTGTGTTTTCCTGTTTAAGGTTTAGATTTTAAAAAGGGAAGAAATAATGTCTTTCACTGTCTCAAGCTATTTTTATGTTGTGCCACGTGACAGCTTTAGGTCTCACCAGTTCCATGTTTTCAAACGAAGTATTAAGTACAAATGTGTATAGGATCTTTCAGCCAGCCATCTTCACCCATTTGTCTGTTCAAATGCCTTTAATAATTTGCTTCGAGCTATGCTAGCCTAAAGAAGAGGGATAACTGGAAGGCCATTGACTCGATTCACTGTAAGTGACATTATTTTGTGCTTGCACATGTGCACATCCACTTGGAAAGAAAGCACACTTGAGTGTCAATGGTAGTATATCAACCCCTCTATTAATTTTGGCTTTAATACCTGTTTTTAAAAATTGTTTGACAATGGGCCATCTATTACTCACATTTTCCAAATGTATGCATGCCACATGCAAATAGACATTTTTATTTTTTTTATTATGTTTACACATTTGGGGCCAGATGTCTGAAATTCCTATTTTGCTTTTCCTAAATGGAAGACCCTAAGAAATTGCTATTCAGGAAATGCAAAATGGAATGTACAAAATAGAGATTTCCTAGTAGCGACTCCTACAGACAAAGATTCACTAGTAGGAAATAGCTATTTAAGAAATGCTACACCATTGTTTCCTATGGGCCTAAAGGCCAACAGGTACAAATGGTTTTGCATTTCCAAATTTGAGATTTCCTAACAGGAAACCACAAATTAGGAAATACAAACCAAAGAGTGCCCAGGGGCCTAATGCCCACCTTGATGCGCCCACCTTGATGCACCCCCCCCCCCCCCCCCAAAAAAATGGTGCACATCTAAAGTGCACTATTGCCCTATGGGCATTTGCACGCTACCTGTCACTTTAAAAATGCATTTTGAATGCACTTCTTAGACTTGCACTTGGTTACCATCGATTTGGAGTTGATGGTAGTAGCATTTTCTAAACGCCCATTTCGCATTTTGGAAATGCTTTGTACATGTGCTTAGGAAATTACAAATAGGAAATCCCTATTTGTGATTTCCTATTTAGTTAGAAATCCCATTTTGCGATTCCCTAGTGGCCTCTGTACATCTGAAAAGGCAATATGCATTTCTTAACAGGCTGAAATTGTGATTTGGTCCATTAAGAAATGCTAAATCATTTCGTACATCTGGCCCTTAATGTCTATTGAATATACTTGAAAAACAACAGCAGGTGAAGCAGGCACGCCAAGGCAGGACAATCTGACTTTGCCAATGCTTGTTTTTAATGCCATGGAGCTAAACTGGTAAATACAGGTCAAGTAGCACTCATAACTGGCACTACCTTTGCTAACCCAGCCGTCAATGTTACATCCTAATACAAGAGGCAAGAAGAAAGTAATTACCAGAGAGTTAGGGGTCGACTTAGTGATATCACTGGGTGGATGTCAAATAGTGCGCAATGATGCTTCTTCGAGGAACTTTTGGTGGATTACCTAACACATCTATGCAGTTGACACTACCATCAATACTCCTTTCAACACGGATCAAAAAGACAAAAGTAAAATAAACTTTTTATTTTCAGGAGTGTTCACTCCTTGGACTAATCCAATCTTTCAATCATATCCTTGTAAACATTCATGGAATTATTCTCACACTGCAGATGACAGGATGTTTAAGCCTCTGAGCATTACTAACACTCTCTCCGCTCCCCAATTCAGAGCGGAGAACGTAGCTCTGGGTAAGGGGGATGGTGGAACAGGTCAGAGGGTAGCAAGAATTGGGCTCTTAGATGGGTCTCTGGTGACCGGAGGGGCAAATAGGGGTCTCTGTGTGTCTACAGCATACTTAAGACATCCCTACCATGGAGATCAGGAAACTCTTGTTGTCTATAAAAACAGTTTATCCTTCATATGCCTGCAGTACAGAGGAGGTGGCGGAGAAAACTCACAGTTGGGGATTTAGGCTTTAACTAAATCACAATCCGTGGTTTCTGGGTTTGGTTTGGGGTAGCCAAGAGTCTTAATGTACCCAGAAGCCAGATTAGGATTCCGGAGAGCACTGCGGCCTCAGAGTGCCCATAGTGGAATTTTGCCTTAAAGGCGCACAGCATAGACCAGACTAAAGACCACCTGCAGGTGGTCTCCAGCAGTCTCAAGGCACCTGCAACAGAGGAGGTTCCTCTTCATCGGAGTCAAATTCCACGCCTTCATCCTTTATCCATTTGCCGGTGCCGTCTGGGATCCAGCCAGAGCTGTAAAAAAGGGAGGAACATTAGGAATAATAGAGAGGGCGGTAGCCACAACAGACCAGATTTTGGGCCATATTTATACTTTTTGACGCAAAACTGCGCTAACGCAGTTTTGCGTCAAAAAAATGAGCGCCGGCTAACGCCATTCTGAAGCGCCATGCGGGCGCCGTATTTATTGAATGACGTTAGCCGTCGTTAGCCGCCGGCGCTCTCTGGTGTGCGTTAAAAAAAAAATGACGTACACCAGGCAGCGCCGGCGTAGGGGAAAATGGAGCTTGGCCGCCAAAAAATGGGGCAAGTCAGGCTGAGGCAAAATTTGCGCCGCAACCCGATTTGTGCCATTTTTTCTTTACTCCCAACCCCCATTGACATGACACCTGTCTTAGCAAAGACAGGAGTCATGCCCCCTTGCCCAATGGCCATGCCCAGGGGACTTCTGTCCCCTGGGCATGGTCATTGGGCATAGTGGCATGTAGGGGGGGGCACAAATCAGGCCCCCCTATGCCACAAAAAAATAAAAATAAAATGACTTACCTGAACTTACCTTAATGTCCCGGGATGGGTCCCTCCAGCCTTGGGTGTCCCTGGGGGCATGGGAGGGCACCTCTGGCCTCCTTCAGAGCCCACAGGTCCCTTAACGCCTGCCTTTTGCAGGCGCTAAAAAACGGCGCAAAAGCGGCCGTACGTAATTTTTTTTGACCCGCCCACTCCCGGGCGTGAATTTTGCCCGGGAGTGTAAATACGGCGCACATGCAGCGGAGTCACTTTTTTAGATGGGAACGCCTAACTTGCATATAATTAACGCAAAGTAGGTGTCCACGCTAAAAAATGACACAAACTCCATGGACTTTGGCGCTAGACGCGTCTAACGCCAAAGTATAATATGGAGTTAGTTTTGCGTCGGAATTGCGTAAAAAAAAACCGACGCAATTCCGGCGCAAACAGAGTATAAATATGCCCCTTTGTATTCCAGATCAAGTTGAAACAAATGCATACGGATCTAAGAGTCGTGAAAAACAGCATGAAAACTGGGTCCCATTTCCTTGCCACCATCAAAGGATATATTTCCACAAGCCCATCATTTCATATAATACGTTAAAAACCTGCAACTCTGGTAACTCTCACATCAAGAACCCTTCTTGAAAACTTTTCCAACTGACTTTTATGGTTAATGTAGTAAAATCTGTAAATCTAACCAGGAAAAAGTGAGGTAGAGGACTGCCTAGAGACCTAAACCATAACTTTGCGAACACAATATACTCTAGGCAGCGATAGGAGTCCATACTTGATTTTGTTAACACATATGGGTGTAGACCAAACACCTTCGCATTTATAAAGAGTCTGAAGTTAAAATATGTTGGCCGATTCATCACATTTTCTCCAGGACCAAGCTCAACAAACAGAAAATCCCACCCGGGCTCTGGAGTCAGGCTGGATGTTTAATTTGTGGGATGGGTGGCTGTTTTGTACAAAAACGAATTCCTAATACTCTACCACCCTGAAAAGGGATGGTGCAAGCTTCAGAGATTCAACTCTATGGTGTGCCAAAAGATAATGAACTTTCCTCATGCTTCAGGCCCTTGATCGTACCTTCTCAGCTGCAAGTAGTGCTCCATCGCTCGCGTCTTTTCTGCGTCTCCTGCGTCTGTCTGCGCTGCTCTCTGTTGATTCTTCCTCTTTGTTTTGTGAGGCCGCTGACCCAGGCTGCCTATAATGAGACACACAAGTGAAAAAGTATTTTATTAACTTTAGTTTGTACATACTACAAAGGTTGGGTGCAGGAGTGTAAACTTGTCTTACAAAGAAAACCTAGGGGACGGCACAGTACTGCAAGTTTCCACAAAAAACATAAGACACTATAAAGGTACAACACTGGAGCCTTGCAAGTTGAGCTGGGAACATTCAGAGGTGATATATTTATTTTAGTGTAGACAATAGCGATGATAACCATAAAAAAAAAAAATACAAACAGTACATTTAAACGAACAAGTACACAGCCATGATGCTTTGGTGGTCAGCAGTGGTATGGCGAGGGGACAGCTGAATTCCTGGATTCTTTCTATAAGGTTTTTTCTTGGCAGATGATGTGTGTATGGTATCTTCTGTCTAGTGTCTTTCTCGTTGTGCATGTTTGTAGCTCTAGTGTACGTGGAATGTGGTCATGTGCATTGGATAGCTTCTTTAGAGTTCTGGCAGTGAAATTTGCAGAGAGGGTCACTATTTCTGAAAATCCACTGCTGCTGGTGACATGTTATTGAATCTGTAACTCCTGAATTAAGAAACCTGGACTGTGCAGGACTTCGTCTTCATGTATCGATAAAAAGTCACCTCACATTACAGAATGGACTGCAACCCTACCAATGGGGAGTAGCACAGAATAAGAGACTCATAACCCTGAACTCGACAGGGCAGCAGAGACCACTGACTCTGATGCAGCAAAGAATGGGTTGGGGTGGTTAGTAGGATAAAGGACACCAGTTCCATGCAGGTTTGCAGCAGAAAAACTGATGGGAAAGGTGTGCTGGTTAGATCATGAAGACTGCTACAGGTAACTCACATACTCTTCAGTGGGAACACATTCTGCCTTAAATGATGTGTCTCTGCGAGGTAGTTTTGTAGGGTCCTGGAGCAGTCAGAGATTTCTGGAAAGTGTCTCGAGGTTTACTACGGTAGCCTGCAAATTGTTCTGAAGGATAGAGTGCCATGTCACATCCTGAG
Organism: Pleurodeles waltl; assembly: GCF_031143425.1. NCBI lineage: Eukaryota > Metazoa > Chordata > Amphibia > Caudata > Salamandridae > Pleurodeles > Pleurodeles waltl. Next base: position 665,817,968 of record NC_090451.1, read on the forward strand.
ATTTGATGTTGATTGTCCCATTACTAAGGGATTAGAGTGCCATTGGCATAACCTTAGATACAATGTGGCACATTGCATGTTTCGAAAGAAACAGTAGCCCACTCACTATCCTGAAGAATTCATGTCCTAGGTTATTGTCACTTTCGGAGGGACATATACATAACATTCGTAGCAATGGGAAATTTAATTCGATAACCCTGTGTGAATTTGAGCAAGGACAGTGAACGCTGAATACAAAATGGAGTGTCCTAGGTGCTAGAATTAAGAAGTGGCATAGATTCATAAGGCTTTGGTCAAGGGATGTATGGATGAATTTGGTTCTACACTTAGTTATATTTGTAAAGCGCACTGTTCCCCTCGAGGTACTCGGGCACTGAGCGCCTGTGTGCCTAGCCCTGCCTCGGGTAGGTTGTCTAATTGACAAGCTAGGTCTTCAGCTTCTTGCTGAATTTAAGAAGAGAGGAGGAGTCTCGGATATGGAGTTATATGCCGTTTCACATTTTATGCGCGATGTAAGATCACGCATGTCATCCTAAACTGGTTCTGCGTATGCACGGTATTAGATCAAGCAGGAGTCCTGCGGAAAGGGGCTGGATGGTGGAAGGAGATGTAAGTGTTCAGATAGGTGGGGACTTAGGTTGTATAGTGCCTTGAATGTGTGTGTGTGTGAAGTGTTTGAAATGAGCAAGTTTTTGTGAACCAGTGGAGCTCCCTAAGGTGTGGTGATATGAGTTCTGTGTAGGAGAACGAGGATTAGTCAGGCTAGCAAGTTCTGGATGGTTTGTTGTCTTCTGGTAAGTGGCTCGGCGATTCTGGCATAAACGGTGGCCCCATATCCTTACTTGCTGTTGAGTATCGCATAAGTGACATTTTTTTCTGGTGTTACTTGGAGACCACTTGAAGCCCTTCCTCAGCATCTTCAGGATGTGGAATCAGGATGCAGTGACATTGTTGGCTTGTGCAGTCTTGCCCAGTTTGCTGTAGATGATGATTCAGAGGTTCCTGTTGGGGGTACTGTGTGTGTGGTTCCAAATTCGGCTGGCCACCAGTTGCCCATGCCGAAGATGACCATTTCGGTATGGTTGGTATTGAGCTTATAATAGTTGGCAACTTCAGTCACGCAGGCAGTGATTTTGTTTCTTGTGTTTGGGGCCTTGTCCAAGAGGGAGAGGTTGTGTTGCATTTTGTCGGCATAAGAGAGGATGTTGCTATTGTGTGCAGATGACGTCAGCCACAGGATCATGTATGAGGGTGCGGCCAAGCAAGGTGTATACTTTCTTCAAGTAATAGGGTTTTAGTGGCTGTATTCATGTGAGGTGTTTGCAACCACATATAAGGCATCATATTTTAAGAGCGAGGGAATGGTTTTCGGGCAAAGTGAATAATTGAGGAGTCTCGGAAAGAGTGAATGTTTTAATTTGACATATTGTTCTTTATTCTCTTCTACAAATATAAGTTATCCCAATCTGCGACTTACAATTTGTGGACCGAAAGCAGCAGGCCAGTCTTACTCACTTAAAGAAACACACACTTTTTTTTCTTGATCCTGGATGATGGTAGTAGAAAAATGTTAGTGCTTATAAGCAAAACGCCTCCCTAACACTCAACTATATTGAAATGTGTGAAAATTCTATGAAAAGGATATACTGGCGTGCCTGGATTCCTGGTTGGTGCTATTTGCTACTGTACATTATTATGATTATTTAGAGTTTTCCTTTTTCCTCAGACAAGTCAGTCTATTGTACATCACACAAGCTGCTGCAAGAAGCCAAATTACATTGAAACATTTTTTGGATACACAGTTTGTACCTGATGGACCTACTGTGCCTACGAGAAGTGGGTGCGTACACGTCCTCTCTTCGGCAGCGGGACTCGAAGTTGTCTCTCTTACATCAGATTTCTCTTGTGTATACCTCTTAGCAGGCTCCCAAGGTTTTCTCTCCAACTGACTGGAGTGACCAGGCTCGCAGGTTACCCATGGAGTCACTAAAGGTTCAGGTGTTTCCTCACCCTGGCTTCTGCTTTCTGTCCTGAAACAAAATGTTGGCCTCTTCAGACAAGTATGAGTTTCCTATGTATTTGCATTTATAAACCACAAACTAATCTGGGGAATGCAAACGTGCTGTATTGCTGTAGTGGTTGGGAGGCAATTCTACGAAACGTACATCAAGTAGGGTTTTACATAAATACTTTACACTTTTTTTTTCCTTTAAGCCTTTGCCTCAAACATTATTTCCACTTTGATGTTAAGTAATTTAACCAGAGTCACATAAACTATTGGCAAAGGGGAAAAGTAAGTTTAATAGCAACAGCTCCTATTGGTGTCCTCATTGGCTAGTTTTGGACACATTACAAAGCTCCAAGAATGGGGCGTGGGGTGCTATGGCAGAGCTGAGGAATGCACATTTAAGAGGGCAGGAAGACGGGGAGCGAGAATATCTTCCCCATCCGCTCTTCATTGACTTACTCTAATCCTCTTACTGTGATCCTTCAAAGAGGATCTCCAACATTCTCTTGGAAATCAAACGTAGCTTCAGTTCGCTTGAATCGGAATGTTGAACCGCCAGGGCTTTTAAAGGAAGCAATAGGTGTTACCATCCACCATTATGCTGATTTCCTGAGCCATTCTTGTGGACATGAGACCTTGAAAATAACCTCCTCCTAACGAGATGCCTGAAGAAAATGTTGAACTTGGTGATGTTAAACAACCTCACGCACAACGCGTACAAGAGGGAATCACTTCTTGCAGCACTCCTCCAAATTTTACCACTCAAAGCAACCAAAGTAAAATTGACGTTTCACTCCCCCCCCCCCCCAAAAAAAAATGTATTGCTTTAAAACTTCCACTTTGATTTCACAATTGAAGCGTGTCAAAAAGTCATGAAACTGGCACACTACAAACTGGTCAAAGTTTCTGGATTGCGGGATACTAACAATAACTGGGGGTTGGATCAGAAGTGCTGCGCATGGATTGAGAAAGCTTTGCCACCTTTAAGGCACATCCCAGGTTTTCCTCTGCTAAACTTGACACTCTTCCAGCCCAGCGCAGGCACGCCATTTTTTTTTTTCTTCACTGTGATACCTGCTGAGCTATGTACTGATCACACTGGGTTATGCAAAAAGAACCCCACAAACCTGGCTGAGGATGGCTATTGCCTCTAGTCCCAGGCGATGGAGTGGCCAGTGTTGTGGTCAGCGGAATGAAGGTTCAGGGGAACAGCCCTTTTTTTTTTTACCTGTACTCGCATGAAAAGCTACATACTGGCTCTCTGTTAAGTCTCTAGACTGATACATAACTAGGTTCCTTGACTGCAATAATAAAGGTTGTTGTGAGTTATGGGTGCATTTTGCTTAGTAGTGGTGTCTGTGGGCTCTATGGCTATGCCTTCACATCACGATAGCTACACACATGCCCTTAGTGTACGGTGACCCTTCCTCACCCCATAGGTGCTACAAGAAGGCCAAGCGTAAAAGTAACATCTCTCTCCATGGTGGACTGGTCTGGAAACTAAGGGAAATGCCAAACTTCCCTGTATGAAGCAGCTTGTTGCTTTCCGGGTTTACAGGCAGAAGTGCAAAAAGCAGAAAAGCTACACAGGTTGTCAATCCTCTGTTCTTGAGGATGGCTTGGAATCAGAGGGGACAAAATATGGATTCCCTACACTTGCTCAGAGAGGCTAGGTGTTGCAAGGAAAACCCCAAGGAAAAACCGCACCCACAAGACAACAAACAGGAGAACATCCATCTTGTGCAATATCTGCAACCGGAACATCTGGTTGTGGAAACAACTGTTATATGCTACTACAACTTTAGCTTCCAAAGTGTAATTGAAATCTGCCTTTTCACAAGAGAAAGAAGGTACCCAATTGGAAGAGACCAATTTACCTTTGAGTAGGATCTTCTGCGTGCAGAGCTTTTAGTGACAATTAATGCCCCTTGCTATTTATAATACATCTTTCAATGATTTAGCCTCAAAGCGGACTGCCTCATGGCACTTTGCGATGGCCAGAATATGTAAGTATGTTGGAGTTTCCTACGTAATGTTGTCTGATCAACATGAGTGTTTTTGTCCTTCTTATGTACATCTATTGTTTCCAGTATCTGTGTCCCACGTTCCCAGGGTCTTAGTGTCACCATTCACCCGTATCTCCCTGTTTCCCACCAAGCCTTTGTCTGCTCAGTCCCACAAGCCTGTGTTTAGGGCACCCCCTTCGCACCCCATGCACGTGAATTCCAGTCTGCCTTGTCCAAACGCTGAACCCAAACTTAAGCACTGCCCAAACCCTATCCCCTTATCACGGGTCTGTGTACTCTTGTCATAGTGGCCATGCTCCCCTCGCCCAGTGGCCACTAGTCTCCTGGCTCACTGATCACGCTCCACTGGAGCAGTGCTTGTGTCTGCAGGATTCTTTCAACGTCATGTAGTCTTTAAACTGACAGCATTTTCTGCTCATCTATGTAGTCTAGCTTCAATTTCTTCAAATCCATAGACTCTTTTAGAACCACACCAGATTTAGAACTTACAACAACTCTACCTGTTCCTCCCTGAGCAGCTGTTGTAGGGAGCAGCTTTCAGTAAAGCGTGGTGAGTTATTTTCCTAGTCTGGGCTAGCAGAGGGGCTGGTCCTGTTTCAAGCTGCAGAAAAATAAAATACGTACGTTTGAGATTAGCAGGATTGGTATATTGTGCCCAAGTGCAGGGCAAAGCTGAGAGCATTGAAGTTACAAAATTGTAGTGCTTGAATACCATGTAATTAAATAAATGTTTTCCTTAGTCATCCGCCACTTTGTATTCCCCTAAATGTCAACACCATAGTCAAACAGTCTATAACTTCCATCACAAAGTAGTTCAATGCTAGAGTCCTTTCCCCTTCAAGGTTTTCAAGTAAAAACACAAGCAGGTGATGCTACCTCGACTGAGCTTGGAAAATATTGTTACCCAAATCTTGTGAAGCAGTTCTTATGTTCTAGAGATGAACCAGAAAAGGGTGACGCCGACTTTAGTGCTTTGGGGGCGCTGTTAGTGCCCTATACTCATGAAAGAATACATGGACTTTTGGACTAGAATGACTCGGTGCACCCTCCACTACATTAAAATAGGCTCCGATAATCCCTGCAGGCTTGATAGTGACTGGCGGGCCTGAGGTTACGTCGTCCTCCTGGGTGTCTTGTGATCTAGAGTGGCCTAGGCCATCAACTGACTTTATTCTTATGGACAGGATTTGTCCCATTCCCTCGAATGACGTAGGGACCATAGTTTGATGAACAGCATCCATGTCTCACCTTCTGGCCAGTTTCCTCAGCTCTCACAAAGTCTTCATGCTGTCGTTTCTGTATCTGATTTTTTAGTTCTCGCTTCTTTCCATAGTGTTTCTGTAAACCTGGCAAGAGAATATCATCAGAGAGGTTCAAGCAATGCATCACAGCATGGCTGGAATGGGGATTTTATGCTGCAATAGGGGTGAAGTGGGATAGCAGGTAAGAAGCGCGTAGCTATGTTTCACTTGTGTGTGGTGAGTGGAGTGTCCTAGGCCCAGCAGAGAAGTACAGTGCTGCTGCTGGCGAGGTAAGTGGAGCACCACTTGCCAGGGAGAGAAGTAAGATAAAATGAATAAATAAATCCAGGATTTGCAAAGCGCGCAAGTCACTGTGAGGGTCGCAAGGCGCTGAACTGTGGGCACGGGTAAATTAAGTGATATGCCCAGAATTATAGGATGTTGAGCCGACGCCGAGACTCTAACCTGGTTCCCCAGCTCCAAAGTTGGCAGCTCAGGCCCTTACGTCACATTCTTCTCCATTGTTGGCAAAACAAACGAAGTGCTAGTTTCCTGTAGCGTCTGATCTGCTCATATATTGGGTATCAGGTTGCTTGGTCTTGTGATCCCTTGCAGGACAACCCGAAAGGCTGGGGAGACCACAAATGTAGCTGTGGGGAGGGAATGGGTGAAGCAGCTGAAGGCCACTTCTGCTTGTAGTTATTAAGCTATAAAAGTGGGGTTTCTGCAAAGAAAATATATATGTGAACATAGTCAGCTGCTGACTCTGTTCAGGGTCACGATCTGTGGTTTACAAAGATACTGAAGGGAGGGTCTAAAAAGAGAAGGTGAGGGATCGTTTAACGGGTGGAGGTGCCCTCCAGAAAGCACCAATCACTGATCATCAAAACAACATGTTAAAATATTAGGCTGAAATGGACAGTAACCACCTATGAGGAGGTGGGTGGTGGAGGATAGATACGGTGATGTGGGGCAGAAGGGAATAAAACATAGTGTGTGAATAGCGACACAACAAAGCAACTGTGGTTGGCGACCGGTGTAGCCTATTTGACGGTCACCGGTTAGGGGCTGGATGAAGACAGGTAGGGTAATCCAAGAAAAAAAGCCTATGCCTGCTGTCAGGACACAACGGAAGTGAAAGGTAAAAAGAGGCAGGGACAATGTAGGATGACGAAAGACCATGAGACAGAATAACAATACCAACAAAAAAAAATATATATAGCGATTGAATTCTATAGGGCATCTGATGCAACAACGAAACAAAAAGATGGGGAAAAAAATCAAAAGAGGGAGAGAGTGGCACTTTTAGCATGCAGGGGGGCAACGTGCAGTAAAGTGCAGAAAGCGGGACCATCATATAGCCGCAAAAAATGGAGTAAGTGAATAGTCAGCAGAGGTAGACTCATTGTGCACTATACTAACAAATCTGTTATGGGCCTAACACAGGGTTCTGCAAAGTAGGTCCTGGAGAGCCGGGTCCATGCCAGGTTTTTAGCATATCCACATTTAGAAAAAAGATGTTTCAGAAATCTACATTTTTCTAAATGTGGATATGCTAAAAACCTGGCATGGACCTGGCTCTCCAGGACCGACTTTGCAGAACCCTGGGCCCTTACGTTTCTAGTAGTGATGTAGCAATACCATATTGAAATACAGGAATGTTACCACAACTAAAATGCTGGTAGGGTATAAAACCAATACCCTACATTTGGTAAATATACTGGTCTTTAGACATTCTACAATTAGTGCTAAACACGCTGAATCAGGGCCAATACAGCCCATTCGAACATGCTAACATAATTAACGGATTAAGAGTTCTATTCTGTTTTAGCATAAACACGCGCAAAATGAGAGCTTCACTGGTAATGGACCTTACAGGCGATGGGGAATAACTTCTTATCTGTCGATGACTGACCCAAGCTAATTTCCCCGTGACTCAGGGGTACACTTCTTGGGACAGACAATCGCCCTATTATCCTGAGGAGCACATGCTGGTGACAAGCACTAGTCATTCTGTTCCTGCTGCGCGTTTAGTGTTGATGTTGGAAACTTACAAGCGACATGCTTCTTGCCACGCCGGTGAACAGTCAGCATATCCAAGGTGTCAAAGACTGGACGGTAAAAGCATACAGTGCAGGCATAACTGGGAGGAGTAACAAAATGAAAAAAATTAAAATGTGAACTTCAGTATACCAGCAGTACACCAAAATGTACCACCCTCATGACAACATAACATCTACAATCACTTCAGTGCATGACCTCTAAGCCAAATTTCTCCGTATCACCTCTACAATAGTTTGATTTAAAGAGATTCTATAATTATGGTGGAACCACAGATACTTTGGTTAATGATATTGTGCCTTGGTTATTTGCCTACTGACTGTGACAAAACCCACAGGACCCACATTTCGACTATATTTGTTAGGGCGTGAAATGTGGCACTATCGCATCCCATTTGGGGGTCACAGGGAAGACAGTGGTTACTAGGCCCCAACTGTGGTATTTGAGGTTGTTTGCCATTCGTTTACCAGGGTCAATCCTACTATGGCTCCACAGGCTGGCCAAGTACAACTATCTCCTCCCTTCCATCTCAGGGTAGTGATTCACAGGCTATGTAAGTGTATAACTGAAGTGTCACCTCTCAATGGCCTAGCTGTATAGCTCATGCCCCCCAAATAGTGTACTTTGAACAATCAGTGATCTTTGAACCATATGAAATGCATACAAAATGCAAAATTGAGGGGGGGGGGGGCACAATCAACAGAAATCTTAGAATGTCTGATAGTGTTTTTGCACATGTATTTTTTTCATAAAAACATGGTAGTTTGAAGTGGTACAATTGGACCTAATAATAGTATAACACTGAAAACAAAATTCCAAATTTGGTGATCACAGAATGCATTTACATTTCATAGTTGGGTATGCTTCTTATAAAAGTCTTGTACTCTTTGATTACAGATCAATGCGTCTATACTACAAAATTATTGTAGTTGTTTGGAGGAAGATCTCCAGGTTGGATCTCATAAGCTGCATAAAGTGACATGTCCACAAGCCTGGACCTTGGTTTATAAAATAGTTACCATTGAGGCCAGCCAACACTTGTTTCGGAAGATTACTCTCCTGCATCAGATAGTATACTCAATGACACGGGTGCATTTCAGTAACCAGACTATAGAGCTACGTTCACTCAATGATTAGAGTCTTAAGACCTTGAAGGTACTGGGGATGGAAGATGGAGTTTGTCAGATTCTACCAATGATCATCTTCTTTCATCCTTCAGAGATTCAGGGTCCAAAAACTCTTATGTGGATTGAAACTAACTCTATACAGGGTTATAGAAGTACATTTCTTGGTGCTACGAACGTTATGTATATGTCCCTCTAAAAGTGGCTATAACTTAGGGTGTGAATTCTTCAGGATAGCGAGTGGTATACTGTTTATTTCCAAACGTGCAATGTGCCACATTGTTCCTAAGGCCATGAAAATTACACTCAAATCCCTTAGTAATAGGACAATCAGCAATGAATCTCAGAGGATATGACATGTATTGTATCCTTCAGAACACAATTTATGACACTAACAGACAGGAGGTGTAGTTCACAGGACATGACATTGATCACCATTGCTCTTAAGAAATGAAATATGTGCCGCTTACCGAGCACATGGAAAGGATTGCTGTAGCCCAGTGTCTTGAAAGTGGCCCTCTCTCTCTGTACTACAACTGTGAAATCGAAAACCCAAGGATATCATACGCGGCACTTGATTTCTTAGTACTTTTAGTAGGTTAGCATCTTTGGGGTTTTGTCACACTTTCCATTCTCATCATTTTAGATTTGATCCAAGAGGAATTAGGAAATGTACCTTCCGTTTTTTAGAAGAATTGCCTCGTCCTCAGGTATAAAACTAGCCAGCAGATCAGCAACTCGTCTTTTCTGAAAGAAAAAAAAACAAAATTAAGCCCATGTTAGATGCGGCCATAATTGTGCTTTGAACAGAGCCATCTCTTCCATCCCCAGGCCTCACATCCCAGTATTACTAATTTGAGTTGCCTTACCTCCCTTCAGGAACCTTCACAGCAAACCAAATCCACTGAAAAAACGTATGCCTCCCTGGCAAGGGGACCCAGCACCCACCAGCGCTCTGTGAAACTCAAGAGCAACAATGCGATCAATGATGAGAAGCACTCTTGTCTGCTCCACGCATCAGGGCTAGTTATGAGGGTACAAGAGTGAAATGTAGTAGGCGTAGTAGACTTCTTCCTGCCCAGTTTTGAAAGGTAGGTTTGGTCCTGAAAGTACAGGGTGGGAATAGACATACTGGAGGTAGGTCATTCTAAGAGTCCATCTTTCAGGAATGTGCATGTCGGATCAGGGGCACAGCTTGGTCAGTAAAAATTGAGGTGTGAGATTCAAATTCCCCGACAATCAGGCTGGCACTTAATACATCAATCAACAAGCAGGATGCATGAGAGGGGCTTAAGCGGCAGTGGAAAGGGAGAGGGATGCAGATTTGTCGGGGTACCAAATGAGAGAAAACACATTGTTTAGTAAAATAACCAACATTTGTAGGTCTTGTTAAACAGAGAACGAATATGTGCGTGTATTTTGGGCTGTGTGTAAAAATTCCTGCTGAAACCCGAGAGACACCTCAAGATTGATGACCAAAGAAATGATGTAGCAGCGCAGAACCACATGGAAATAATGTTCACTAACATGCTTAGGCAAAGCTGTTTCTAGGGAGTGGGGGCATGTACAGATCTGCTTCTTGTACGTTTGCTGGTGTTTCACCTGGAGGATGTCAGGCGACGCTAAAGACTGCTTTATTCGGGATGTAGCAAGGTTGTACAGGCTTCGTGGCACACACTGAAGAAGTGATTCCTTATCCTCTTCTGTTTCTTCTTTGACCTTCGATCTCTTTTCTTAAGTCCAAGCACAACTACCATGCACAATTTTGAATATGTTGCAATAGTCCTACTGCTGAATCTGGCTTCGCTAAACATGGCCTATTGCTATAATCAATTCGGAACTGAATACAAGAAGTGATGGCCTTATTGAGCGATTCCTAGGTAGGAAACCCAATGCCTTGTTCAGGGTTTTCAGTTAGTTCAAGGCATTGACTTAATCATGCTTGTATTAAGGGAGCATGGATAATTTGGAGACCAAATGAATCCAAGGCAATTTTACAAACGTTACTGATAGGGGTGCAATAGCACAAAGTGCTCCAACACTTTTTTCTGGACAAGGGCCCACCAATAGTAGCTTTGTCTTACTTGCATTTAGTTGGAGAACATTTTGTGGCATCGAAGTTTAATTTGCCAAAAGGCTCTTAGGTAGTTTCTCCACCCAGTCCAGGGAGTGTTGTTCAAGCTGAAGAACTGATTGAGTACCGCTGGATATGAAAAAACAGTGCCTTTGAAGCTTAATCAGATCTATCAGGGTTTGGATATAAATATTGAAGAGGATGTTTGACAACTCGATCCCTGTGGTGCTCCACTTGAAATGCTTTGCTCGTCAGAGCAATGGGGAGATAAGACGTCTACCGGGCCCAGTCTTCAAGCAATACACAAACCATAATAAAACATCCCCTTTAATTCTGGAGCTTTCTATACTTGTGACTAAGATTTTATGATCCAGTGTGTCAAAAGCTGCAGCAAATCAAGAAGCCGCAGGGCTGCGATGCCTACTTGGTCAGTAATAGATCTGATTTCCCCGATACATATCCCTGCCCCGAATTCTAGTTCCTAAGGGATTAGAGGCTCATGTATCTCTAAATAGACAGCAAACTGTTTAGCTGCACTCTTCTCTGCAAGTTTAATAATACGCAGCAGCAACATAATTGGCCTATAATTTGCTACATTAATGCGTTCCAAATTGCTCTTCTTTAATAAGGGCTGTACTTTTCCATTCATCTGGAACCAAAACCAGTTTCTAAAGACCGCTTAACTTGTTCTCTTATTAGATTATTGCTGTTGTATGACAATATTGTAACAACACAGGAGGACAAAGGTCGTCTGTGGAACTCAGTTTTAAGAAGCACATGCTCAAATTCCTCCAATTTAGGAGAAGAAAGGTTGGAGCACTTAAAAACATCTCTACACTGTTTAAAAAAAGGTCTTAAATTTAGGTGTGCGTAAAATTAGTAAATCACAAACAAGATGCTAGCTGTGCTGAAGGGAACATCCGTTTTTCGATCAATAAACTGCCTCCAGTGAATCACCAGGTTGCTGTCCCTAAAGACACGCTTTTGCAAGTTATTTTTGTGCGTAACCTCTGAAATAGTGACAGGCAGTGGAGTCAATATAATCTCCAATGAAAGGACATCTTTATTGAACCGTGGGCACCATTTCACCTGGTTCTCAATATATTAGCTATTAACAAGTTGGTGTGGGCATTCAGAACAATTCTCAAAATAGTGACTGGTGAAATGATAAAGTGAACGGGGAGGGGCAGGGCCACTACAGATGGGGATTTTAAAGCTTAATTGGATGCATAAAAAATGATGCTGGTGCGGAAAATAAAGGCCAGAATGTTGGAAGGGAGATTGGTATAAGAACAGTGTTGAGTTATGTGTTTGAACAAGGTGACTATATATGTGTAAAGAAACCAGGATAGATAAGGAAGGGTCTGTCTAGGTTTTCTTAGAGTCCTTCACTTGAGAAAAGATGTGGTTAATTTTCTGAGGGAAATCTTTGGGACAAGCCCAAGACAGTGCCCATTCCAAGGGTGCTGAGTGGCAAGAGTGTTGCTGGAACTAAAGGAGAGATGTGAGTAGACAGTCTTCAGGGGGAAAAAAAGTCAATGAAAAAGAGGAAGCGGGTGTGTAATGAAGTATGGTTCTAAAATCCACAATTTATTAAGGATTCCCAGAATGGAGTGAACTGGGGTGATTGCAATGGTAGTTGCTGTCTGGTATCCTCTTCCTGTAGTTGTACTTAATAAACCATTAAACACCAACTTACCTCACTTGTTTCATTTTAGTCTTTGACATAATAGTAGCGATCTTTAAATAAATAAATGAAGAGGGCTTGTTCATACCACTCAAAGGCCCTTTTAGCCAAATGAGATAGCTATGTTTATGCAGTTAAAAGGAGTTAATTTCCAGAGTGTCAATAGTCTTGACATCAACGACGCAACCTTCTCCAAATCCATGGAACCAGCTTAAGGTTGCCCAGTGTCCTTTTTTTTTTGCGGCACGGCCTGACAATGATCAAACGTGTCCTCATCCACATCGCTACCCACCCCCCAAACTTCTGGGGTGTCTACTCCTGTCTCCCCACCCCCCTTCAACCCTAGTGGATTATCTAACTATAAGTGAGGACCTCCTGCAGCCATCAGGGCCCCACCAGTAGTGAGGAGCCCTAACAGGGAAATAGGGACACAGGCCAATCTTGCAGCACTGTTGCCGATGGTCAGAGAGAGGCCAGTCCCAAGCGACCCAGGGAAAACAGCATACAACTCCTAATCGGTGATAGAATCATTGCTTTCAGCTGTGTCCCCCCTCAGGTCAGTCAGTAGTGTTTCCCAGGCATAAGTGTGGTAGAACAAATCAGGGTTCATCAACAACCAAACAATGGATACTCAAGGATTATTTTGCCATCCTGTCTTTTGCCTTTTAAGTGCACCCTAAAATGTTATATCTAAGCCCAGCAGACCTGTCAAGTAGAATTTGACACAGTGATGTCATAAAAGATGCTCTCAGCTCCCACCTCAAGGCTCAGAGAGAGTAATTTCTACCCATTCAGGTCTGAATATTGTTTGCTACAGGGAAGCATTTCACACCTTTTTCCACATATTCAAATGTGAATTCCTGGCTGTGAGAAATTTGAGAACAAATTAGCCCCAGGAACTTCAAGCAGAGAAAAGGTAACTTTCTAGAAGTTACATTTTTAAATATGTATTAAAAATACGACTTCACAATTGAATAGGATTTTAATACCTATTAAAAATAGTTTATTTTTTTATTTTTCTAGCTTGTCCTATTTCTGGGATACCATACTATTTTTTTGATCTGTACTCTGGTGTTCTACATGGAATAGCTTGTCCTGCTACAGTGAAAAATACAATTTTGGGTGCTAGTCACTGTAAGGACATGTTAACATAAAAATCCACATGTTCTACTTTTAAACACCATGCATCCGGCCTTGTGAACTACAAAGTCAACCTAGGGTTGACTTATTAGTATTAAAAAGGGAGGTTTGAACCAGTTGAATCACAGTGTTCAAACTGTTAAAGCCGGGCTACAGCGGTAGGCCTGAACCCATTTTTAGACTGTCACTGTAGTGGATGGCACAATAGCTGTTGCAGTCCATTAGTGACATTTAACTTACAGGCCCTGGATACATTTTACACCCTATATTAGGGTTTAATATACCTGTTAGGGATAGTCGAAATCCACAATGTTAAAAGGGGGAGCTCAGGCACTTTATCACTGGTTAGCAGGGGTTAGGTGCATGTAGTTCTAAAGCCAACACAAACATAGGGTGTAGCAAAAAGGCCAAAAAAAAAAAAAAAAAAAAAAAAAGGAGGCGGCCATTCAGAAAAGGCAGATTTTGGTGCTGTCCCTATTACCTGAGCTTATCGAGGGCTTAAAATGGGCTCGATACAGGTCAAGAGTGATGTAAAAAATACTCTGACATTACTCCCTAACAAGGTGGGCATTTCACTTGTATGGGTAGACGCTGCTATTAGACGTTGTGCTCCTTGGCATTAAAAAAAAAAAAAAATTGCATGTTCCACTTATTGGATTTTTGTGTAATGTTGTTTATTCAGTCTCACTCTAGTTTTCTAATTCAGTTTCTGATTCTAATTGGTTCGCATTTCAACTTTATTATTGTTTTAATACTGTATAAATACTTTACTCCTTGCCCTAATTTAAGCAGGTCTCCTCTGTGCCATAGTTACCCTGGGGTTGAGCACAGGCTAGTGTAGTGATGTTAAGGGTTCATCCTGACAAAGGTTGTGATTATTCCTCGAGATGGGTCACTCACTCTAATTAATAATACATTTTCTTTCAGTGCAGTAGTAGTAGTTAGTGTGACCTTTTATTTAGGTCCTTGCGGTATCCTTAGTGAATACTGTTTACCATTGGTGTTGCAAGTCTTAAGACAATTCCAGCCATTCAGATGATAACGTTATTCATTATGTGAACTTCTTCAAAGGTGCCACCAGGAAGCAGTAACGACATGGTCCAGGAGGAGGTAAAGGGGTTGGAGCTCAAATACAGTAGAACACGGTAAACAGACTCCATGTGCTCAATATCTGACCAAGTTGCATCTTTAAAGGGACCGATTTAGGAGTGTGTTATTGAATTGAAACCCATAAATTCACTATGTGATTCATACGTTTTTGTGCAACGCAACAAACATCTTCTGATGTTTCTGTGTGCGCCAAGTGTCACACCTATGCAGAGTGCTTCAAAATAATAATGGAGTCTCGCCCACCCTAAAGTAGTTACATTAAGCCACTAAAATAGACATAGTAAATTACAATCAGCGAAAAGTGAGTCTACCGTGCTAAAGAAACTGACTTCAAGCCAAGGGGATAACCAACTTTGAATAAACAAACATTGAATAAACAAATATTGAAAAGAAAATAGCCACTGACTGCCATCCTTTTTACTGATTCCGTTGAACACCTGAAGAAAATGTTAGGAGCCATGAGGGGTTTAGGCGCAATAGATTAGCTGAAGGGAGAGGTTGCAGGTGGGTGGAAATAACAGCTATAAGGTAGGGGTTGGGAGCAATAAGGCACTTAAGGCTGGGCCGGGGTAACTCCACAAATAATAATAAGTAAATGAGGCAGAAAGGGTGAGAAAAGCAATGGATGAGGTTTTTTTTGGGGGGGTGGGGGGGGGTCGAGGATGCAACAAGGGGCGTGCGAGAGCATTGTTTGAGTTGGGGTGGGAGCATTACACAAGGGAGAGAACTAGAAAAAATATGCACTCTCGGGGTGATTAAAGGCAAAGAAAAATTTAGTGTCCTAGATGTGGAAAGAGACAAACTAGCCATTCAAAATGATGGTACTGATGCCATGCTCCTAGGGTGAGGCGAAACAAGAAGGCAAGCCACTGAATAAAAGAACAAAGCAAATAGCAGAGTGACAATAAGGCAACCAAGGGTAATCAACTAGCTGGCTGTAAACCCACTGTAAGTGTTGGTATGTCCACAAAAGCTTGTGCTGACAGACTTGTAAAAGCAGGCTGGTAGGACAGACCTGAAAACGACCATCTTCAAGTCAAGAAAGTCACCATCTGTGATTCGTTCTCTATCGCGTATAAACAAATGGTGGATTGGTTTTATATCAAAGAAACCATCCGTCTTTAAATCAATGACACAATGATCGTTGAACCCATGAGAAGACCATCTGGGATGTCAATGAAGCCGCAGTGTTCAGATAAGGGAGGCAGCCATCCTTAAGCACACTCACTAGCCACCTTCACGTCACACGAGTGACCATCTTTGAGTCAACGGATCATCTCTAAGCCAAAGAACTGGCTAATTTTTAGCAATTGCGCAACCACCTTTAAGCTGCTGAAGGCCAACCTAAAGTAGATGAAAAAACAATAACAACGATCTTCAACACACACCTGCTGGGTCACAATCAATCATCTTGTAGCTGTCACAGACTGACTCGATACTTGAAACCGAAATCTAGCGCTAAGATTCCCCAACACTACTGGTTTGTTTATTTAAAAGTCTGGACTACAAGTACCAGTGTTCTCTGGGGCAGAGGATGAGGCGCTGCAAGGCTGTGCACGGCCGGGAAACATACCTTCAGCACATTGAGCTGGCTGCCGTCGTCTCCCTCTCTCTTGAAAGACATAGCCTCTTCTATCGGGCCCCACGGCGGCCGCTGGCCGGTCTCCTCGCCCCCGCCGGACGGCAGGAGCTCTCGCTCTGTTTAGCAGGAAGCGCAACTGACGACTACATTTCCCATCAACACCTAATGTGGATGACTACATCTCCCAGCGTGCCATTTCACAAGCGGTTTAAGAAACAAAAGAGGGACAAGAGACAATCGGAGCCATCAAGCCAACCGTCTGCTTGGAATGGGAGAAATCTAGTGAAAACAGAACACGTGTATGTTTATTTCAAAATAAACTATAAAAGCAATCTTCAAATAATAAACAATATTGGAACATGTTGGCCATACATGTTCATACTTTCCCTACGGGACATTAAAATTAAGAATACATTAACATATCAGTCTCTGCAATGTAAAATATTCATTTTGAAATGTAACCTTAAAAGTTTATGAAGTAGTGTCTAGATAAGATTCTCATAATATAGGGTGACGATTGGCATCATAAGAGGAAACACTCATTTCTAAGATGGCAACCGGGCTTTAGCTCGGCTCTGTTTGAGTAACCCTACAGGTTTTCTATTGGCTGTCCAGTACCGTCTTTATTTATCTCTAGCGCAGCCTTCGCTTTTCTCACTGTGAGAGAAAGTTCTCTATCGACGAGCGCGCCGCGCCTCGTTGCTCCGTCGAAGGTTTAATTGGTGGCAAGCGCCCTATTCAGTGTGGCGATTGGTGAAGAATAATCCGGCTCGGCCGGTGATTGGCAGAAGCCCAAAACACTGATTGGCGGTGGTGTTCGCCAGGCTGGGCGGAGTGATTGGTAGAAGGTTCTCTCAGCCCGGCCGGAAAAGAAAGTGAAAGGTTATTATCGGAGTGAGCGTCGTTGGTGGCGGCCGGAGGGGGCGGCCAACGGCGATAACGGTTGCGCTGTGGCACGGGGCGGTGCACCGTGACAGCCCCAAAAAGAAGCCGTATTTAGTGGCAGCAGGCCGCACTAGTACAACATTTCTAGTATTGGTGATTTTTTTTAAATTGGGACTTTTGAGTAGCAGGTGTGGTAGAAGAGTTTATTCTCGGACAAACCACGGTTTCTCCTTCCGGCGCTCAGAGGAAGCGCTTTGGACGAGAGGGGGCCGTGAAGCAGCTGGGAAGTCCGCGGGCAGCGGGCGTGGAGCTGTCATCGCGAGGGTGGCACCGGCGAGCCGGGCGTTTCTGAAACCACAAAGGCAGTGCCAGGCTGGGAGGACCTCGCCGAGCCTCAGAAGCCGATATTAGTGCGTCAGAGGCAGTACTCGTGCAGTTTATTTTTATGGTTATTTGCGTAATGCACTGCCCAGTTGGGTGCCTGATAATTCGCCTCTTGGGATTTTGTGGGGTGCCCCCTGTAGTCGGTGGCTGACCCCAGTACTTGCAATTGACGGCCCCTAGTTGGGAGACTCGTGTGGTGCAGTTTTTATCAGCTGGGGTACTTCCTCCCCCATATTTCCCCTACGTTAGTTTGCCGCTTTGAGCACCCCGCCGTCATCCTTATATGGGTCAAAGTGCAAAGCCTTCTCTGCCCCAGAAGATGCCAAGCAGTAGGTAGGCTGGTGAGACGCGCGGCGTCCGGGCAGCGATGAGCTCTTCCTCGGAAGAGGCCTCCTCCGGGGCGTCCGGGCTCCTCAGGGGTTCCCGGACGCGGTCCTACGGCAGCCTCATGCAGTCCGCCTGCTCTCCGGTCCGGCAGCGGAGGGTCGAGCACCAGATCACAGCCGGGGACACCTTGCCGGGCCTGGCACTCAAGTATGGTGTTACCGTGAGTACTCGCCCCTTGCTTTCTTCATAAAGTTAAACGTGTCTACTTGAGCTGTGTGCCGGTGGCATGTGGAATTACACGTATGAGCTGACCATGAACGTGTATGACGTACGTGGGTGACATTCCCAGTTAGCTGTCAGAAGAGAATAAAGGACCAGCGGCACAGCACCGCACAATACTGTCGAGACTTTCAGAGCTTTTTTTTTTTTGATTGGCTATGTGGCTCATTGAATTTCCCATAAGTGTAAGAAGCTGATACACATCTTTTCTCAAAATTTCTATTGCATTACATTTCTGTACTTAGACAGATTCGGCACAATTCAGCAAGTAGCCAGAGTTTACTATGAACAGTACTAAAGTTATCTTTCTCATTACATTTTGCAATTTATTTGTTTTCACTGTCCTTTGAAATACTCCCAAGCAGGTTATCTCTTGTTTTGTTGAGCAAGAAATGTACAGGCTTTTCTGACCCATGTATGGTGAGGTTCTAAAAGCCACAGTTTCCAAGTTCTCTCTTTTTTTTTTTTTTTTTTGAGTAAGAAATAATGAAGTGTTCCGTAGTGTGTCTAACAATTTGCCCTCTTTAAAAGCACCACAAGAGTGTAAGAAACAGGCAGTCGGTCTTCAAGTGTCAAGTAGGTGAAAAGCTGGACAGTGGTCCACATACTCGCATGAGAAGCAGTCAGCTGACCTCAAGCCAACATCATCAAAAGGTCGAGATGCTGAAACTTAATACTCATATTTGTGTTTAAGGAAAGTTCTCCCCACCCCCCAATCAAAAGGAAGAGACGCTGATTCTTGTCCTGTTCAAATTGTAGATCACAATTTGAACAGGACAAGAAGCAGACAGTTGGCTATCTAATCGCATAATCCGAAGGGAGAGGGTTGCTACTCGGCCATCAATTTGACATTTGGTCCTTGAACATGCATCAGAAAGTCGTGTAGTTGACGTTTGATTTCCAAGGTCGCTGCTGTTTAAAAATGGGGTCTCTAGATAGCAGTCGGTTTGCACCCTGTCCAAGTAGGGACCCTTATTCTAGTCAGGGTAAGGAAGATATCCGCTCAGATAAACCCTGCTCAACCCCTTGGTAGCTTGGCACGAGCAGTCAGGCTGATCTCAGACCCAATGTGTAAAACATTTGCACATAACACACAGTAATAAGTGAAAACACTACAAAGCAACACCGCACCTCTTTTACAAAAATAGCCAATATTTATCTGTGCATAACAAGACCAAAATGATAAAAATCCTACATACAGTGCTAAAGATAAGAATTTTATAGGATTTATCTTCAAAATACAGTTCCTTGAAGTCGATGGCTCCACCTGGGACTATCACGGGCGTCATGGTCAACAAAACCAATAGTTCAGACTGGCCGCGGGCCAGCTACGGTGTGGGGAAGACCTGCAAACAGTCCCTTAGATATGCAGGGCGTCATGATCCTCGCGATGAGCTCCGGAGAGCGGTGGTGTTGGTTCTGGAGTCTGTGTGGGAGTCATCAGGCCCTTAAGGTCACACTCGTTATGGATCGAACTCCAGGCTGATGAAGTCAAGAGCACTGGCGTGGATGGCGTCGGGGCTGCGGTGCGAAGCGGGACAATGCGACGTGCGGTGCCCACAAGTCACAGTGCAGGCAGCGGCTTGGTGACGGTGTCCAGCAGCATTGGTGAGACCAGGGCTGCAGTGTGAAGTGGGGCGGTGCGGTGTCCACAGCTCATGGTCCAACCGCATCGGTGAGACCAGGGCTGCAGTGTGAAGTGGGGCGGTGCGACGTGTGATGTCCACAGTTCACGGTGCAGGTTGCGGCGTCATCGTTGCTGAAGCGCTGTCGTCGGTAGGCCCAAGCCACCAGTACGGGATGGTGCTTCGTTACCCTCGAGCGGTGTCCACAGGCCACGGTGCAGGCAGCGGCACCGGTGTCAGCAGGAGCGTCGTTGTCGGGGAGGCCCAGGCTGCGTTGTGAGCAGGCGATGCTGGAGTGCGGGGCCCACAGGTTGCAGTGCGAACAGCGGCTCGGTGAAGTCTGATGACTGCGTTGGTGAGACCAGGGTTTCAGTGCGAAGCGGGCAGTGCGGCATCAGGTCACAGTGCGGCCAGCAGCTTCGTTGACGGCGTTGCAGTGGTTGCTCCTCTTTAACAGCACAAAACGCACAGTTCCCAGTGCTGCAGGTCGAGGAAACTGAAGTCTTTGGTGTCCCTGAGACTTCAACAGGAGGCAAGCTCTACTCCAAGCCCTTGGAGAACTTTCTCAAGCAGGACACACAGCAAAGTTCACCCTGTGCACTCTTTTCAGGCAGAAGTAGCAACTGCACACCAGTCCAGCAAAGTATAATAGCAAAGGGACAATAATCCTCCTTCAGCTCTTTTCCTGGGCGGAAGTTCCTCTTGATTCCAGAAAGATTCTAAAAGTCTGGGGTTTTGGGTCTTCCACTTATACCCCTTTCTGCCTTTGAAGTTGGCAAACTTCTAAGCAAAGTCTCAAGTGTTTGACAGAGCCTTTCTTGGCCAGGCCCCAGGCACTCACCTGGGGGTCAGAGACTGTATTGTGTGAGGGCAGGCACAGTTGTTTCAGGAAGAACCACTTCTCCCTCCCCTCTAGCTCAGGTGGCTCATCAGGATATGCAGGCTACACCCTCGCCCTCTTTGTGCCTCTGTCTAGAGAGATACAAAACAGCCCAACTGTGAAACTGACCCAGACAGACAATCCACAAACAGGCAGAGTCACAGAATGGTTTAAGCAAGAAAATGCCTACTTTCACTAAAAGATGTATTTTTAAATTGTGAGTTCAGAGACCCTAAACCCCAACCCTTGAATCTGCACTTTAAGGATATTTAAAGGCAGCCCCCGTGTTCACCTATGAGAGAGCTAATGCTTGCACAGTGAAAACCGAATTTAACCGTATTTCACTGTTAGGACGTATAAAACACACAAGTATATGCCCTGCCTTAAACATACACTGCACCCTGCCCCTGGGGCTATCTAGGGCCTACCTTAATAGTGCCTGACGTAGTAAAAGGGACGATTTAGGCCTAGCAAGTGGGTACACTTGCCAAGTCGAATTGGCAGTTTAAAATTGCGCATAAAGACACTGCAGTGGCAGGTCTGAGCCATGTTTACAGGGCTACTAATGTGGCTGGAACAACTAGTGCTGTGGGCCCACTAGTAGCATCTGATTTACAGGCCCTGGGCACCTCTGGTGGACTTTGCTACGAACTTACCAGTAAATCAAATATGCCAATCATGGATAAACCAACAACAGTACAATTTACAAAGAGAGCATATGCACTTAAGCACTGTTTTAGCATTGGTAAAGTG
This sequence comes from Pleurodeles waltl, assembly GCF_031143425.1. Taxonomy (NCBI): domain Eukaryota; kingdom Metazoa; phylum Chordata; class Amphibia; order Caudata; family Salamandridae; genus Pleurodeles; species Pleurodeles waltl. The sequence continues at coordinate 665,839,155 of NC_090451.1, forward strand.
CCCAGACTCCTAAAGCTAACAAAAACTGGTCAAAAAAATTAAGAGACAAGAGGCAAAAAGATTGGGGATGACCCTGCAAATAGGGCCAGGTGCAACACCTGTATAAGGATGATAAGCTGTCAATTGGTCCTTGGACAATCATCAAAATGGCAACAAGATTATTTGGTCTTAGGCTTTCATCAGATAACAAAGCTGGTAATCGTTCCCCATGTTAATTATCAATGGGAGGAGGAACAAACAATTTGTACTGGGAGATATTAAATGTGTGAGCAGAGATAAACTAAAGCTGACAATTGGTATTCCTTTAAACAACCCCAGAAAAATAACCTAGGCTCTTTGCTTACTTTACTCACCTCAGAAGAGAATTGGTTAAAGACAGGGACTACTTTTCCAGGTTTATAGCACTAGTGAAGGAAAATAAGCAAATAGACAGCTCAATCTTACTGGAGAGGAATGGACAACTGAAAGTGTTTAAACATTGACGTGTGCAAAGCATGATTTCTTTAGGTTATAGCACTGTATGTCTGTGTACATACTATGTGAATTAACAAGCTCTCAGTTTTCCATCTGACCTGCGTTGTTTCGTTTGAAACATCTCTGTGATTATCCTTATGAAGACTTTGCTGGTCAGGGTCCTCTTTGGAAGTGAAACATGGGTGCCCTTTCGATCGCCTATGCATGTTTCTCTAACTTGCTGTGGGCCTTACCTCATTGATCTAGCAGTGGTATACATTTAAAAAAAAAAAAATTGTCCTGGGAGTAATTTACTTGCTTGATGAATAAAAATTGAATTTATCGCACTGCACACATGCTTCTTAATTACTTTGGGATAAACAGATCTTGAGCCAGGAAATGAGAAACCTTGTGCTATTTGTTATCTCAAAAGGGTGGTTCTACGCCTATTATAGTAACATGTCAAATTAAGAATCTGAACTTTTGAAGTTTTATTTTCTTTTGAGTGCTGGTGTGCATTATTGCTGTAGGTTATTTAGTTTTATTTTTCGTGAAGCATTGAATTTTGTTTTAATATTTGAATTACCTCATACTTAATATTTATGGAAGTTTTAACATAAGAACTAAGGACCATTCCCAGGATTTTAGTATTGTCGAATGATGTCATGCTGTGTGCACACTGTAATCAACTAGTTACCTTTTTTTTGGTTCAGAGTAGATCATAGCGAGATTTCCAGTGTTGCATAAATGCTGCTGAATCTCGTGGAGTCGAGCCCAGATCGCCCTGAGGAAGTATTACAAACAAGGAAATGTGAATAGGGCCATTGGAAGGATAAGGATATTTTTAATCAACCCTTGAAGCAGGGTAGTGGGCTTTGTTAGTTAAAAAAAAAAACAAAAAAAAACGAATAGTCATCATTTGCATGGTGCAACGTGGGGGATCAGGTTAGAGACCAAGGGGCATATTTATACTCTGTTTGCGCCGATTGTGCGTCAATTTTTGACACACAATCGGCGCAAACCCTGCCCCATATTTATACTTTGACGTCCGACCCCGCGGGCGTCAAAATTCCACCATGTGCATCCTTTTTTGAAAGAGGGACCCAGCCTTGCGTTCATTATATGCAAGGTAGGCGTTCCCTTCCAAAAAATGACTTTAAGGCCTGTGCCCCTTATTTATACTCTGGCGTCATTTTGACGCACAGGAGGGGTGAGCCTTAAAAAACGGCGCACAGCCTGATGTGTGCCGTTTTTTAACGCCTGGGTCAGGGCAGGCGTTAAGGGACCTGTGGGCTCGGAAGGAGCCCAGAGGTGCCTACCCCAGGAGGACACCCAAGGATGGAGGGACCCATCCCAGGGAAGTAAAGGTAAGTTCGGGTAAGTATATTTTTTTTTTTTTTGCATAGGGGGGCTTGATTTGGGCCCCCCTACATGCCACTATGCCCAATGACCATGCCCAGGGGACATAAGTCCCCTGGGCATGGCCATTGGGCAAGGGGGCATGACTCCTGTCTCTGCTAAGACAGGAGTCATGTCAATGGAGGTTGGGCGTAAAAAAAAAAAAATGGCGCAAATCCGGTTTGAGGCCTGAATTTTGCCTCAGACCTGACGTGCACCATTTTTTGACGCACAACCCCCATTTTCCCATACGCCGTCGATGCCTGGTGTGAGTCATTTTTTTTTACGCACACCAGTCCGCAGCGCCGGCTAACGTCATTCCATTAATAAGGCGCCCGCATGGTGCGTTGGAATGGCGATAGCCGGCGGTAAAATTTTGACGCACAACTGCGTTGGCGCAGTTGTGCGTCAAAAAGTATAATTATGGGTCCAAGTCCTTGACATACCATGTTGATGCTTAAACAGTGTGGAGAGGTTGAAAAAGGCTGATGGTGTCACATGTTATGTGAATTAAACTCCAAGACTTTTCAAATTGATTTGTACCTTAGAAAGTCTGGAAGAGTTTCAGTTCATAGGGTCATTGTTAATCTAAGCATGGTGGCTATATTCCACCATCAGTGTGGTCACCTGTCTTTTCAGAATATGTTCAGGTGAAAATGAAAAATGTAATATTTATCAATATGAACTGAAGTTGAAGGAACAGTGTATACAAAGACCAGTGCTACAAGCATGCTGTCAGCGCCCTGTCAAATGGTGGTTTGAAAGGTTTATCGAGCATTTGATATTCTCTTTAAATTTTTTGTTGGGCGGCCCTGTTTCTCATTCTTTGTGTGAGTTATCTCATCAGCTGTGTTGTGCTTCTCCTCCCAGGGATGAGACTGGTAAGACCATCATCAAAGTGTCAGTGGACGAGTAGTGGGATGTTAAATGTGTCGTTTTTAGATGACACATCAAATCCCAACACTTCTCACCCTGCAGTATTGCATTTTTCAGTGAGACTGAAGTCTTCCATCACCCACCTAACCTAGTGTTTGAGCATGACATTGGCGAGGAGCCGGGAGAAAGAATGCAGGGCATAGCAATTGAATGACAGAAGAAATGGCTCTTTGTTGAGCATCCTGCCATGAGACCCTCGTGAAGCGAGTCATGAGTCCATTAGCACTCAGTAACGAGTCCACTTGCATGCTGTTAAAAATGACCCGCCCTACAAGGGCGGTGAGGTGACCAGCTCTGTGAGGTTCTTCCTGTTTACTCCTCGGGACACAAGAATTATGTGGAAGTTTTTTTTTTTTTGGTCCGTCGAAATGTTCCTGAACCTGGCTATGGGCAAAGGGAGTCCTCCTTTACAGCTATACACCAAAAGTAATTTAGTGTTCTTGTGTGGTTGTAGCTCCGTTGAACATATTGATTTCACTTATGTTTCCTTAAAGTAATTTGTTTTAAAATCTTTGTACAGAAATGTCTGCAGTGCTTACTATTACTAGAACGTTCTGTCTAATGCCTTTCTTTAGTTTCTGAGTGGAGCAACATGAGTATCATGTACCGTCTCTTCCCTTCCAGAGTTTCTTGCTTTGACGCTGTAACAGGCTATCAGTGGATCTTCTGAAATCTGTCGCATAAGGAGGTCTGTTGAGCAGTTATCCGTCTTAAATGCATTTCATTTTAACCAGGTCGAAAGCGAAAAGGTGTTTCTCCCTTGTCCCTTTCCTTATGCTGACACTTCCAAATTTGTTTACTTGGTTAGTGTTATCATGTAGTGCACCAACAGTACAGATTCATGCTTAATCAATATGTCTGATGTCAAGCTTGCCAACTGAGAAAGTTCTATTTCCCAATTAATTTTACGAGGCAGGGAGAATGAAGTTGGCAGACATTTACAGTAGCTAATACTTTTTAAAATGTAATTGTTTTACATACTGCACCACACTATACCAGTGCCAAACTGGCAGTAGTAGAATACATTCTAACATAATACCGGCATTTGAAAGGCCAATAGCTTGCTTCTCAGACTGGAGAAAACCATTTGAAAACGTATGCATTCTCCATTACGGCCCTGCTCACCCATCGTCGAGTGGCTAACTTAAGACACTGAGAGCAAGCACTGCTCAGAGGAACGTAGTGGACAGCCTTGTATTCATACAGTCAGTAGGGACTGCACACAAACAGGTCCCGCATTATGCCCCAGCATTACCAGTTCAAAATATAGCACAGTGAGGCTTGTCAGTGAGGACTGTGATTGCTAGCACTGATCATCGTTCAACAGCGGTGTTGTGCACTAATTGGAGCTTTCCCCCTAGTCCAAGTTGAATGTCTTTATGTTGAGCTTGTCCGCAGTCTTAGCGTAATGCTCTCAGAGTATGGAGCAATCTTTGCTTTGTCAGTCAGCCCTGTCAGACGGTGGGAAGTGGGTAAAGATGTTGGGCTAATGGTGGCTTAAGTGTTAATGGTACGCGCCAAAGATTGCTTATCATTGCAGTTCTGAGGCTAGGACGCCATGGATTAGCTAATGTGTTGTGTGGCTGTTTCTTGCAGTGTCAATTTTGGTGATGACAAAGTTTCTTTCTTGCAAAAAGGGGTGCCCGAGCTTTCGCTCCTCTGTGCAAAGTCCGTGGTGCAAGGTGGGTTTGTGGTGTTTTGGATGCTGTCATTTTAATGGTGCAGATTCTGATGTCTTCGGACCAACGCAGTTGTGAGTAGGCAGAGAATTTTGGAGTGCCCCTGCCCAAATGTAGCCCACCTCAACACCCATGCAGCCTGAAAGCCCAGCATCAACACATGCATTACATACTACTTCCACCTCTAGTGTCCTGGCTCACTCTAGTTCACTGTTGGCTGCGTCTATCGCTACCTTTGCTCTTCTCTTTCTGTCAAACAACACACACACACACACACTGCCACTTGTTATGCGGAACCAGGTGGGCAACTTGTGTTAGTCTCAGACCTTCTTTCTCAGCCGCGCCACTGTTGTTAGAAGTGCCTGTCGAGATGTGGATGATAACATGCAAAATCAGAAAGAGATCACCTGTCAACTCCCTACCATGTGGAAGGACTAGCAATATGAAAATCGCCACCGTGGTTAACCCTGAGGCAATGACAACAGCCTGTCTGCCCTGAATCCTTGAACCTAAGAGAGACATAGTCGTATACTGCATTCTGAGTATTGCAGCTTTTGGTTTAATTTGTTCCCTGCTTGTGTTCCAAGTTCCAGACCTGGACAGACCATACTTAGAATAACAAGGTCATCTAGTTCAATCAAGCCCTTCCTAAGCCAAACGGGACAAGCATTATTTTTCCGTTATTTCCTGTTTTTCAGTGTGGGTATTTTTTGGACGCTTTGCATTCAGATTTTGGGGCTCTTTCATAACACTTTAGGATACTTTTGTTCTTGGTTTATTGATGACTTCATTGGCCTACTTCATTGATCTGAGTCTGGTGGCTCAGTGGATTGATGCATCAACTCCCAGGACGTACGTTTGACTTCAGTCAAACATTAGGAATCAGCTACATCTTAATCCTTTAGAAGTCGATAAAATTAAAGGGGTTACAATTAAAATTGTAATTCAACACTAATAAGCCTCAAGGGGTAAGCAAGTGCTTTTACATATGCACATTATGCTAACTATTCCTGGAAGATATTCCCAGGTATCAGAGTAGTGTCAAACAGAAGTGAACTGATGGCGACTTGAATCTGTCTATTTTCATTTGTAAATCGCCTTTGAGGTTTATGGACATTACAATTTAGGTGCACCAAGCTTCCTTTTCAACTACTTACTCTTGGAAGTCCAGTTGATTAGTCCTTGAGAGGAGGTAGACCATGAAAACAGAGTAATTCTCATATTGTTTAGTAACAGTGGATCCACCATAGTTGATAACAGGCTTCAGCTTGGTAGGGTTCTTTTAGAACCTAGCAAGCCAACATGCTTCCTGTCACTGTTGTGCCGTACTAGCTGTAGTTTACATGATCTGCCCCAAATTACTACCCTGCTTCCCACTCATATCCTACTTTCTTTTAGTTACTGCCCAGCCCTCCGTTGCTGTTCTTCTATACCCCATTAGTTGTTTCTTTCTCCAGGCCCCTGATCAGTCTCATCACACACGTTCCTGAGCCTCTCCTTCAATCTTTCTTCACTTTCAGCCCCACTCCCCATCTCTAGCTTCAGTAAGCACACAAATAAGTGTCACTGGGTCAAGTCTTTCATGTGTGTCAGTCGGAGAAGCCACCTAAGCTTATCTTAGAACTGCTCCCAGGTCACTTACCTTAGTAAAAAAAAAAAAAAGGCTTCTCCAAACATATGTGCATCTTGATAAAAAGGAAGTTTTGTTTGAGAATAATCCACTTTTGCTTCCCAGCTATCAGAGACGTTTGTTTTCAAATGGGGCTGACTCATTTCTTTAAATTAATACCATTCGCGTATAGCTCTAACCTCCTCCCCTTGTTTCAGACTCACTTTTTCCTGTCAACATTTCCTCAGGTTCTCAAATCTGGCTGCACTTTTAGAATCACATCATGGTAGTTGTGGTGAAAAATCTCATTGGTGTTTGACTAGTCAACTGCTTTTCTTTCTTAAACTGCTTTCCCGATTTGAGCACCTGAAAATATTGTAGCCCATAAGGATTTAATTTTAACTACTTTTTAAGAATCTTGAGTCTGAAAGAGTGTTAAATATTTTAAGGCCTGTTGTATGGAACTTTGGATGTACCTAGTTGTTGGATCTTGTTACCTCTAAACTTGATATTTAACTCGGGTAGGCACATTTTAGTTTTGACATACATGGCATGTGTTAGGGGTTGATGTGTGTGGCATTTATGTCACAGTGAACATTTTGTGCTATACTCTCAAAAGAGGCTTTGGGGGCAGTGTTCTCAAGCCATTGCCCTTTTTGGCTCCAAAGACTTCATGCATTAGCTTTAGATAGTGTCAAACACAACTTGTATTTCAGTACAACTATTTTTTTGTATTGGCAGTTTCTGTGTTTCACTGAGCGGCCTTATGAGGCTCTACCATTTTGTAATGAACACAGCACTTTTTCTAGTCAGCAAGCAGTCCAGAAGGAGTTGTGCGCGACAAGTGAAAACAACGTTTGCAAAATGAATGCTACAGAGATGACGGCAACTCTCTTTAGCGTTTTGGCAAAATAAAGAGTTCCATAGCATAGATAATCCAGTTATTTTACAGGTGAAACAGCTCCTAATGTGGAATGCATGGATTAATGGCATCATCATGTGACTCCTGTAAGCAGTACAGGCAACCCAGACATTGTTATTGTCAGTGTTTTTTGGTTGAGTGTGCAAGCAATTGGACCTGTTGTAAGTATTGTGGGCTTTTAACTACGTCCATGTCAGGCCCATCACTTTCACTCGTTCGTGGGCTTGTCTTTCAAAAATCACTTGATGTCCTTGGTAAATGCCTTATGTAATCCCCCAGGCCCTCTAGGGACTAAATATATGGGTACACAGCATTATTTGTCATTTTTTTTTTTTGTGTGGTTATGTCCTCTATGGGCTAATATACAGTTACATGACCATGTTTCCTACAAATGCTATTTTTAATGTGGTGTCCTGTAGGGCAGTCCTAAGCATTAGTCATATCAACATATTTAAATATTTGTGGCACGAAAACTTGTCCCATAATGCTTTGCAGGGCATTACTTCCACAAAACAGTTTTGCTCATAACTCAACCTATGGTGGTCCTAGGACAACGGGACAACCTTCAAAATATTGACCACAATGTGCTCTTTCTGTCTACATTATCTCTGGGTCCCCATGCTATGTTAGTGGGGACTCCAAAATAATAAACCTATACCACCATTCATTATCTTTTTAACCTTTCTCATGGCTTGAACTTTTGTTTTACAGCTGGGAGAAGTTATGTTTTATGGGATTTGTTTGTAGTATCCTTGCAGTAGTCCTCCTAGCCTTGCAAATGTGCACTATGCCCTGTAGAGGCTCAATATATTTGTTACACTTACTACTTTCTCACATTCTTTTTCCATGGGGTTATACTCGCTAAGGGCTGACCTTTTTAGTTGCATGACCACGTTTCTTCCAAATGCCTTTTATTTATTGTGTTGTCCTCTAGGGGCTGTTCTGAGCATTGCAGTCAGCATACTATAATATTCACAGCATGAAAACTCATCCTTTTACGCTTTGCAGGGCATTACTTTTACAAAACAGTCTTGCTCATAACTCAGCCTGTGGTGTTCCTAGGACAATGGGACGACCTTCAAAATGCTCTTTCTGTCTACATTATCTCTGGGTCCCCGCACTAGGTGAGTGGGGACCCCACAATAACCCTTCCACCATTCATTGTCTTATAAGCTTTCTCACGGCTGCAACTTTTCTTTTACAGTTGGGAGAAGTTTTGTTTCAAAGGCCTTGTTTGTAATATTGCAGTAGTACTGCTTGCTAGCCCTAAAAATGCCCTCTTGGAGCCAAATATATGGTTACACTAGATTACTTTCTCCTGTTTTTAGGTTGAGTGTGTAAGCACTCTGACGTTTTGTAATCTATCTGTGGCTTTTAACCACGCCCATCCTGATCACTCGTTCATGGGCTTACCTTTCAAAAATCCTTTATCGTCATTGGTAAATGCTTTACGTGTGTCCCTCCAAGGTTGGTTCTGTTACTGCTTTGGTCACAGACCCTGTTACATGGATAATATTTTTGCTGATACATTTGACTGGGAGCAAACTTCTTTTTCCTTTTGTCTCTCCTTCGCGTTCACAGCAGCAGTGGTGCTTTGAATCGGTGTGTTTATGACAACTGTTTTACTTTTCCTTTTAAATATATGTGGCAAGAAAAGTCCAGTTAGGAATTAACGCTAATAGCTCTAACTCGAGCAAATGCGAGACACATTGCATCGCAAATGCTTTTTTTTTTTTTTCACAGGATAACAAAGTGGGTACATGACCATGTTTCTTACAAATTCATTTTTTGTTATGGTGACCTTCAGGGGCTGTTTTGAGCATTAGTCTAATGCCAAAGGTTTATTTCTGATTACGGTTCATATGATAACTATGTTTTAATAAACTCTCCTTACTACAATTATGACCATGATTTAGGCCAAATTAACAACCTTATTGCACTATGACTGTTTGAGCACTCCTGATGTGTTTGGGTGACCCTTCTCGTTTATTTTTCCTCTGTGGCGGTCTTGTGTCTTTTTTGGGGAATTTTGTTAGCCAGCAACTCCGAAGGTGGGGTGGTGAAAGTGGTATTCTATTGGAATTAGCATAGCAGATTTTAATTAGGATGCCAAAAGGCAACATTTTCATTTTTTCAATGCAGATAGAGGAAGAAGGTAAATGGAAGTGCTTTAGTTATTTGTGGGACCACTGGAATTATGAGGCAGGAAAAAGCAAAATTATGAGGCAGCGTTGACCAATTTATGTGGCAAGAAAAGTCCAGTTATGAATTTACTATGCCAATAGCTCTAACTCAAGCAAACATGAGACCTATTGGATTGCAAATGATTGTTAGGTCTTAGTTTTGACAGGACTGTTCTGAAACTGACCTATTGCTTGAAATTATATAGGGTGTCCTGTAGATTAACCCCTCTTACTGTTGGCTTTCTTCAAACAGCCTCTCTCAACTATAGGCTTGAGACTTTTTTATCATGTCTTGGTTCAGCGCAGTGAAGTTAGCTCTCTCACCGTATGCAATTGGCATTTTGGGTTATCCTGCTATCAGGCCATCCTTGATGTGCACCAGGGCCTACTTTAAACAATTGTGCTCTTTGTCCATTCCCATTTACTCTCTTCTCTGTGTGTCGGTTTAATCTGCCAAAGCTGCATGCTTCAGCATATTGAACCCAGACCAATTGGCTTTGCAAATGCGTGTTTTTCTGTAGCATCAAAATATTTCGATTCTTTTGAGAAAGATTGCACCTTAATACAGAAATGAGCTTTGGTAAATTTAGCTGAATGCAAATTTCAAACCTATAGGCTTTGCCAGTGTCTGTGTGTACTGAGGTTACAGTGTGAATGCCAGTGAATTAGTTTTGCCTGCCAAGTCGGATTTTTTTTTTTTGTTGAAGATTAAACTTTCTTGCATATCATTTAGCTGTAGGCATAGCTTACTTGTGACTCTTCTTGAACACACCGCCTTTCTAGAGACCTTGCCTTAGTTTCCTGCAGCCGAGTGATAGTTCAGTGGTACACACCCGACCTTTATTCCTGTTTACAGGCAAAGCTCTGTCACTGTCCCTGCCTTCCTCTAACAAGTAAATGCACATGGTTGACATGTGACCTAACTGCCGGTGGCATTGACTGACTGTAAGAGGTAGCATACAGTTTCTTTCACATCAGGCCAGTCTACCTCTGAGACTCTTGAATGTTTCTGTAAGGGTTCTTGTGATTGTCATTTTTAGCCAGGCACTTTAAGACCATTATACCTAAACCCTCCCAACCTCAACAGTGGATACTGTGCAAACCCCAGAACATGATAACCTATCTGACAGGCACTGTCTACTCATCCTAGTCATTTCCTGCAGAAACTCCCTTCTTGGGTCGTCAATACTGTTACAAAATGATAAACATGAGTTTAAGAGAGTGCGAGGGGAACAGTGGCCAGTGAGTTGTAGAGGAGCTCTGCTCAGTAAGTTGTAGAGGAACTGTGAGCAGAGAGTGCCATAGAAGTTGTGTGCTGTAATTGGCTGAGGAGCTGTGGGAAAGGAGTGCTGGCAAGCACTGGGATTGGTCTGGTTGGAGAAGCCCTCGTAGGAGAATGGTAGAGGAGCTCAAGTTAGTGAGAGGTGGAAGGGCTCTGGGCAGTCCTCATGCAATGGATGAACTTTGGTCACTCATTCGTGGAGGAGCCCTAGTCTGAGTGGTAGAGGCGCTGTCGTCACTGATGTTGAAGCTTTTGTTGGTGAGTGGTTGAGGACCTGTTTTCAGTTATTTTTCCAGTGAAAGTTCCAGTAGTTGTCAGTGAGAGGTGGAGGAACTGTGGTCCATGAGTGATGAAGGAGTTGTAGTCTGTAAGTGGTAGAGAAGCTATGGTCAGTGAGCTGCGCAGGAGATGTAGTCAGGGTTGGTGCAAGAGTTGTGTTGTGCAAATATTGGCAGTGAATGGTGCTGGAGCTCTTCGGAGTGAACAGTGACAACCCTTTGAGAGTGGTGGGGGGGGAGCTCTGGTCTGAGTGGTGGGGGGGAGCTCTGGCCTGTGAGCAGTGTGGGGGGGGCTCTGGCCCGAGTGGTGGGGGGGGGAGCTCTGGCCCGTGAGCAGTGTGAGGGGGAAGCTCTGGTCTGTGAGCAGTGGGGGGGGGCTCTGGTCTGAGAGGTGGGGGGATGACTGTAGCTGTCTTCAACACTGTTCAGGCATTTTCGGATGTAAAGTGTGGCTCTAAGTATTTGGGAGTAGTGGTGATGTGCTGGTGATATTTCTTTTATCTGCCCTTTACTGACTGAAGCGTTTCTAGTGATTGGCTCAAGTTGTGCGGCCTAACTTTGTGGTGGTCTAGAAGTCCCCCCCCCCCCCCCCCCCAAATTAAAACATATAAAATAGCTCGTCTTAGAGCACTTATATAGTAGTCCTGTGCGCAGGAGGGACCGTGCATGCACTTAGTGAACCACCAGGCCAGGAGCCACAGCCGCCATCTCCAGTGGAGAATCCATGAGGGACAGAGCGCCACCGGCTCACTCTGATCCTGGGCAGATTCTTGGGTGGCTGAGCCTGTCGTGCTGTCCACTACCTGTCTAACAGTCCATGTCTCAATACACCAATGACAGCTACTTTATGCTCTTCTGTATACCACCTAATTTATTTAATTTTTCTCACTGCAAAGATACACAACGTATAGTGCATTTCTATTTTATACCATTTATTTTACATTAGTGTACTCTGCTTCAACAATATTGCGTGATCCTTCTAAATCTCTCATTGGTATTTCTTAGGTTTTAATAAAATATATCAACCTAGGTTGTTTCTCTCCGTATGCACGTAAATTAACATATCTTCACAACTTAAATTACATAGTTTAATTGGGAACCCTTAAGCAGTTTATCTTGAATTCTTTGGAGTCTACGATCATAACTTTTATTTTTAGAACTCCCCTCCCTTAAGGGCTCCTTTCTTGAAACCATACATTAGCTGTCGTGCAGAAAACACATTGTACGAAAACAGATTGTGCTCTTGACAACGGGATCATGATGTCCTTTCAGCTATAACGTTACAATCCAACAATTGCAGTTTTTGTATTCAGATATACAAGTTATGGTCTTGACCTGACTTGAATACCCAACCTTTTATTCATAACATGTTGATTTGTCAAGTGTTCCTGAATTCTTTAAATCTGTGCATATCTGGCCGAGGAGACTACTTTGGTTTTACTTTGAATTAATGTTATCATTCTTCCAAGTTTTTGGTCTTCTTTACTTGAAATCTTAGAAACGATTTGATGTTTGATATATTTCGATTTTTATTTTATTCCTGCTTTTCTCTTATTCCCTGTATTAGTGGATGCGTGAAGTTGGTCGGAACCACTGTATGGTGGTGATGGCAAGTTCACAGTGAATACAAATTGCTGTGATAGAACAGCAGCCAAGTTCTGTAGTCAAGGTCTGTGACATATGAAATGACTAGAAGCAGTCCAACTCCTTCAGTATTTGTTTTCAGTTCTCCATAAATAAATCCCACAATTTAATGTAACAAAACAATGAAAAAGCTACATTAAATGCATTCACTGTTTTTATTTTCAACGTTTCAGAATGTTAATAAAACAGGCTAATGGAAAGGTATAAGTCGAACCCCCAAGCATGAGGTCTTCTCCTTAGCCCTTTACTGGCAGCTTTATTTCAAGATCTCTCTATGCCCCAATAAACATCTCTTGTCAACTTTTCTAGTTGGATGTCGGCTCCTTTGCATCCTTTACCTGACATATGCACCTTCACTGTGCATCAAGCCCCTTAGCTGTTTAAATCCTGAAGATCGCACTAGCGCATTCGCTATTGTGAACAGAATACAGACTTGGGTGTGGGGTGAAGATGGGTGGTTGTGTGTGATGTCATGTGAGGGACTTGTGTGGGTGGCAGTCCTCCAAAGTCTCACCTATGCTGTGAGCACCTCTCGACTGGGCTTGGGACTCCTTCATACTGCCATTACAAGATATTTTTAAAATGTCAATCTTGGGGCAACTATCAAAATTTCAAAATAATGTCCAAAATCTGCATTGGCAATGAGAGATTGGTGTTTTCACAGAACAATGTGAACCACAGATGTGGACAGTCCTGAGTAGTAGTTTTACAATTGTATTAAACAGAATTAAAGGAATAAACCCCCTCAGTAAACTAATAAAAAGTGTACTGTTGCTGAGGATCCTTCAGTTGTTGTGTGCTAATTGTTTATATTTGCTTGTAGCTAAATCAATATAAATAATTGACTGGAGACTTAACAGGCTGTTTTATGTTTCTTTTTGTAGATTGAGCAAATTAAACGAGCCAACCGTTTGTACACAAATGACTCCATATTCTTAAAGAAAACTTTATATATCCCAGTATTGACTGAACCTAAACAGCTGTCCAATGGGCTAAGCCCAGAGAAAGAAGCAGCAGAGGTCCAGAGAGACACGGAGGAAATAGAAGCAGCCACAGAAGGTCTGATGAATGAGGGTAAGAAGGAGGCTTGTGACCCAACTGGGAAGATACCAGAAAGAGCCACTCGACTGCAGGATTTGTCTGCCACTGACTTCCTAAAGAACCTGGATTCCAAGATTAGCGTGTCAAAGACTGCAGCAGTGAAGAAGCTTAAAGATTGCGATGTCCTGTGAGTTTAAACACAAACCGTGAATAACATTACATAACCAATGATCTAAATGTTTCAGGAGAGGAAGAATACCACCTTTAGGGCACTGTATGTTAGTCCTAAAGTCAAATCAAATTGCTAATAATAAGGTGAGGATGAGCAGAGCTCTGCTTAGGATGTCAACTTTGAACTGTGTGAGAAGTGCCTGGGCTTCTTTGGTAAACAGTGGGGCTATGCGTGGGAAGGGATAGGGTTTTGCCTAATAAGTAGTAGGGTTGTACGTAGGAAGAGACTGGGTTTTTCCTAACAAGCATAAAGGATCTGCCTAGGATTTGGAAGGGCACTGCGTAGTATGGAGCAGGGCCCTGGGTAGATTGGAACCTGTAACAAAGTAGAAATTCCTCTTTATCGACCACAAGGTACCCATTTTGTCAGCTATCCTGACTAAAAATGATATTACTGAAATTTTACATCACTATTTAACTTCTTCTGTCACTATGACATCCATGCGGCTTGACTTAAAGAAACTTACTCATTCACTAAAATTAATTCAAGTACAATGCCTCAATTAAAACCCTCAAATGAGACTTAATTGATTATTGAAACTGTTGAACCATCATAAGCCTCCCTCTACTGGGAACATCCACAGACTGTAGTATACCAACCAATAAAAACCTTTGGGTTGATGTAGGAGGCTGGCCTGGTTTGTAGTGGGTACCTAAGGTACTTACATCCTATACCAGGTCCAGTTATCCCTTATTAGTGAAATGTAGGCTGTGTCTAGCAGCTTAGACTGTGTAGGGGTAGCTGTAGCAGAGCTGCCAATACTGAACAAGGAAACCTGCAAAGCTCCTGCAATACCACTATAGTTACACAGTACTCGTACACAATAAAAAACAATACTCACTGTTAACAAAAATAAAGGTACTTTATTTTAGTGACACAAGGCCAAAAATATCTTAGAGGCAATACTCCTTCTGGAGGTAAGTATTATACACAATATATACACTGGTAACCAAAATCAGGTAAGTAAACATTCATAGGATAGTGCAAACAGTGAAAAGCACATTAGATTGCAATGGGCCTAGGGGCAACACAAACCATATACTAAAATAGTGGAATGCGAAAGTCGGATTCCCCCCACTAGGCAAGTGTAGTGTGTAGAGGGGCGCTGGGAGTGTTGGAAAACACCAAAGGTAAGTAAAGTACCCCACCCAGAGCCCAGGAAAACGGGAGTAAAGTACAGTAAGTTTCCTCAGAACACACTATAAGTTGTGGTGAAGGATAATGCAAGAACCAAGCAAGACTGTAAGCAACCAATGGTGGATTCCTGGACGTGAAGACCTTTGGAGAGAGGAGACCAAGTCCAGAAGTCGATGAAGAGTCCAGGAAGAACAGGAAGGAGCCCCTGCCTACGTGTAAGAAGGTGCAAAAGTGGATTCTCCAGTTGGAAGAAAAGTACAGAAATGTAGCAAAAAAAGATAACTGAGGGTTCCTACTTGGTGCAAGAGATGTCCCACGTCGAGGAGTTGGATGAAGGCTGTTTGCGTCACTGGATTCTGCCAACAAGCCTTGGTTCACGTAAGAACACGTTTTGCATCAAAGAAGAGATGCCCGGACCCAGGAGGGACCTGGGGGTCTCAACTCGGACTGAGGGGGCTCTCAGCACTTCGGTGAGCCCTCAGAAAACCAGGCAGCACCCACGGGAGTCCCTCGACACAGGGACAAAGGTGTTGCAAAGTGCGGTCGTCTGAGCACTACACAGAGGGATTCCACGCCGCTGGAGAGCAGCTCAGGGAGCTGAGTGTCGCAGTATAGAGTGCTGGGGACCTGGGCTATGCTGTGCAGGAAGAACTTTTGGAAGAAGTGCACAGAAGCCCAAGAACCAGCAGAGGAGGCGATGCACAGGGGTACGGTCTGGCACGGGGAGGCAAGCCCTTGCCTTCACCAAATTTGGACAGCTGGACCTTTGGACAGTCAGGATTACTTCGGTCCACCACCTGTGTTCGAGGGATCACGCTCGTCAACAGAGGAGTCAGAGTACCGGTTGTTGCAGAGAGGTGCCTACTGAAGCAGGGGAGTGACTGTCACTCCACGGGAGATTCCTTTGGTTCTTCTAGAGCAGGATGATGACAGGCAGGCCTCGGAGTGTGCAGAACCTGGAAACTGTTGCAGTTGCTGGCTAGAGCTGAAGTTTCAGGTCACAGCAGCCTTCCTGGATACTTTGTTGCAGTTACAGCGGCTCCTGGAGCAGCCTGCGGTTGATCAGACATTCAGAAGCTGAAGCAGAGAAGTCATGCAAACCGGATCCTGAGGAAACACCCAGATGAGAGTTCCTAAATAGCCCTGAGAGGGGGAGTGGCTACCTACCCAGGTATGCACCTATCTGAATGGGTCTCTTACGTCACCTGCTGGCACTGGCCACTCAGATGCTCCCAGAGGGTCCCCACACCTTGGAATCCAAGATGGCTAACACCAGGGGCACTCTGGAGGAGCTCTGGGCACCACCCCTGGGGTGGTGATGGACAGGGGAGTGGTCACTCCCCTTTCATTTGTCCAGTTTTGTGCCGGAGCAGGGACTGGGGGTTTCCGGAATCGGTGTAGATTGGATTATGCAAGGAGGTCACCATTTATGCCCTTAAAAGCATTTCCAGAGGCTCTAGGAGGATACCCCTCCCATGCCTGTAACACCTATTTCCAAAGGGAGAGGATGTAACACACCTCTCCTAAAGGAAATGCATTGTTCAGACTTCTTGGGATTTAGCTGCTCAATGCCCAGGGTGGCAGAAACCTATCTGCGAGGTGGCAGCAGCTGGAGCTTCAGTGGAAACGTCAGAGAGCTGGCTTGGCAGTACTGGGGGTCCATGGTGGAGCCCCCAGAGTGCATGGAATTGGCCCCCCAAAACCTAATTTGAATTAGGGATTCAATTTCACAATCTTAGACACCTCACATGGCCATATGTGGAGTTACCATTGTGAAGCTACATATATGTATTGACATACATGTAGTGCACGCTTATAATGGTGTCCCCGCACTCACAAAGTCTGGGGAATGGGCCCTGGACAACTTGTGGGCACCTTAGCTAGTGCAAGGGTGCCGTCACACACAGTAGCTTTGCACCTAGCCTTCAGTAATTGAAGGTTAGATACATAGGTGACTTATAAGTTACCTGGTGCACTGAAAATGGCTGTGAAATAGTGTTTGCACTATTTCACTCAGGCTGCAGTGGCAGTCCTGAAGCAGTGTTTGTATGAGCTCCTTATGGGTGGCAAAGAAAATGCTGCAGCCCATAAGGATCTCCTGGAACCCCAATGTCCTAGAGACTTATAAGGTGAATCCAGTGTGCCAATCAGAATTGGAAAATGGAGTCACTAAACTATAGTGACAAATTTGGTTAACCAAGAGAGCATAAGCACTGGGTTCTGGTTAGCAGAACTTCAGTGACAGTCAAGCATACTGGTGACACATCTAGGCCACAAACTATGAGCACTGGGGTCCTGGCTAGCAGGATCCCAGTGAGACAGTAAAAACACACTGACAAATCGGCCAAAAATGGGGGCAGCCATGCTAGAAAGTGGCTACTTTCGCACAGTTGATACATCTTGAACTTCCACCAGTGGTACCTCCAGTAATCCACCTACCTCTTATGTAGCTGATAAGATCACTCATAAGAGCACATCGTATGCAGAGCTTGACACTTTGTTCCATGCCATTCTTTCCAGTAACCCGTTTGAAGGAGGCATTCAAGGACAAGCTTTGTCCTTGCTTAAATCATTTTTTGTCTAATATAGGTCAACCTTTTTCTTTTGAGGTCCCTTGAGTCCTTTCTTACATCGACTCTTTTTAACCTTAACTTTGTTCCTTTTCATGCAAGTCTTCTGCATTTTCCAAATGTTATTTAATGAACACCCAAAATTTATTAAGTCTGTTATAGAAGACGGTGGGAGTACTTATTTAAATTTGATACCTGTAGTCTAGCACTAGCGGCTGAGCACAGACTTGCTCGCATTAAATTGTGGCAAGACTAAGATTATCATTTTTGCGGCTTCTTCCGTGTTTTGACCTCAGCCTGTTGTCCAACAGAGCTGGGCGCTCTCCTTATACTTTATGGGGCATATTTATACTCTGTTTGCGCCGAATGTGTGTCAAAATTTTTGACGCAGAATCGGCGCAACCCCTGCCCCATATTCATACTTTGACGTCCGACCCCGCGGGTGTCAAAATTCCACCATGTGCGTCATTTTTTGGAAGGGGGAACCAGCCTTGCGTTAATTATATGCAAGGTAGGCGTTCCCTTCCAAAAAATGACTTTAAGGCCTGTGCCCCTTATTTATACTCTGACGTCATTTTGACGCACAGGAGGGGGGTGGGCCTTAAAAATCGGCGCACAGCCTGATGTGCGCCGTTTTTTAACACCTGGGTCAGGGCAGGTGTTAAGGGACCTGTGGGCTCAGAAGGAGCCCAGAGGGGCCCTCCCCTGCCCCCAGGGACACCCCCCTGCCATCCTTGCCCACCCCAGGAGGACACCCAAGGATGGAGGGACCCACCCCAGGGAAGTAAAGGTAAGTTCGGGTAAGTATTTTTTTCCGATATATTTTTTTTTTTTTTTTTTTTTGTGGCATAGGGGGGCTTGATTTGGGCCCCCCTACATGCCACTATGCCCATTGACCATGCCCAGGGGACATAAGTCCCCTGGGCATGGCCATTGGGCAAGGGGGCATGACTCCTGTCTTTGCTAAGACAGGAGTCATGTCAATGGAGGTTGGGCGTAAAAGAAAATGGCGCAAATCCGGTTTGAGGCCTGAATTTTGCCACAGACCTGACTTGCACCATTTTTTGACACACAACCCCCATTTTCCCATACGCCGCTTCCTGGTGTGTCATTTTTTTTTTACGCACACCAGTCCGCAGCGCCGGCTAACGTCATTCCATTAATAAGGCGCCCGCATGGCACGTTGGAATGGCGTTAGCCGGCGGTAACATTTTTTACACACAACTGCGTTTTGCGCAGTTGTGCGTCAAAAAGTATAAATATGGGCCTTAATCTTATCTTAAAAGTTAGGTTATTTTGACAGCCCCTCATTTTGTTAATCAGGTGAATACAGTCTATTTGAACTGTTACCTTCTTTCTTTGAGTATTGCATAAAATTGATAATTTCTTTTGAAGTTTTACCAATTTGTAGTTTATGTGACTTTAATTCTGTGGTTTTCCTTCATAATGCAGCACCTTCAGCAGATTCATCTCTTTCTGGCTTGCCCTTATCCTTTTGCCTCCAGTTCACTCTCCTACATATCTGTTTTCATTGGGCCCTTCGGGTCAAGTGCACTTTATTTGAAGCACTGTGCATCTGCCATCGTACATTTTAGCAAGGTTATGTAGGTCTCCAGAAGCACCTTCTTCCATAGAGTCCTTCAACATCACTTTGAACTGGCTCTGCCAATCCTTTGTAGCTCTAAAAGTGTTGCCTGTAATGTTTTTATTAATCTGTGCCAAAAACTGCTGCCAGTTAAAATGTCGTGAATACATAATTATGGGTGGGGGGGGGGGGGGGGAAGGCTGCAGCCACAGAATCGCATCAGTCCACTGTTCCTAACTGATGTCCATTGTTTTCTCAAAATGCATTGATAAAAGGTAAAACTTTTGAATTCAAGTCACATTGTTAGCTGCACATTGAAGAAAAACTAATCTTAAAATATGTAATATTAAAAATGATAGATGGTAACATGTCAGTTGGTCCTTTATTGCCATCTCGGGGTCAGGTGACTTTAAGCCACTCAGCATTTGTCTTCACAGATGAAGACATCACCAGACCCTACCCAGCTCCCCCCCCCCCCAGCCAAAAGCAATAATATATTGGACAACATTACATGGTTACTTGGCTTAGTCTTCCCATTACTTATTGTTGATTGGCTTCATTGTCACTCTTCATGTGTTTGTGCCTTTGATAGAGAATGGACCAATTACAGATTAATTGCTTCATTAGTGTCCTTCGCTGCTAGCCAAAGGCCATGCCCGATTGGGCAGTTGTTGCCTCATAGCGTGCGTAGTAAAAAACTATGAACAGTGTGAGAGTTGGGTGAATATGATAAAAGCCCTGAAATTCACTGCAAAAACTAAGGTTATTGTAACACTGAAAGTTACCAGTTATAGTTTACTGGCACCTGCCATGCTTTCCTTGTAACATCACATATTACATCTTTCATAACATGTTAAGTGGCATCTCTGACATCATTCATGCAATCTCCAATTACATATTTGAAGAGGTACCCTGTTACATTCGTATTGGCTAGCTGCAACACCATGAGAAAATGTTGTGGGTGTCATTGGAGAACTTGTGTCTCTAAAAGCAAAAAAAAAAAAAAACAAGTAAAAAAAAAATTATAAGGGTGCAAGGTAGGGGCATCCTGACCTCCAGGCACTAGTGGAGAGGAGGACCAAAATTATTCTTCACTGTCATTAAATTAAAAAAATATATATATATATAAAAAAAAACAAAAAAAGCCGGACCAATTGTAATTCTGCAAAACACAACTCTGCCCTCTTCTGGGTTACTGTGCAAGCGTCTGCCCCGTGGTACCATAATGGAAGCTTCCACCATACTGCAGTATCAGGTACGAGGTCCTGGGAAAAATGGAGAAAAATAAGTAATCAAAAGGGTCAGAGATTGTGGGTTTGGTGCAGGCTAGAAACATTGGTGAAAGACTGAGGGGTGGTTTGGCACAGGGCCTATCCAAAAGCATAATTTATGCATCACTCCAAGTCTGAAAGGATTTTGTTTTGATACACATGTACAAAATGCTTTGGTCAACGTTCCTTCTATCACCTTGCAATCGAGCACTGGAACGCTCATCGAATAACCAATCATTTGGCCTTCTGTTAGCTTCTGAAGACTTTGCTGGGGTGCAAAGACACAGGTTTAGAGTAACAGCACACTTCATAAAAATTTTAATATAGCATGTTCCTAATAGCTACCTCTCTGTCCTTATGACATCTATCTACAATGGACACGATCCCTCTTTGTCCTGTTAGGTTTTTGAATACTGGTTGAAAGGATTTCTTGCTTCCTAGTAAAAAAACTTGCTTGTGTATTAGGCATCATACTCAGCAGAGTCAGGAGGACATAACTGGTCTTCTAGCCTTGTATAGCAGTTAAATCTCTCTGCATGCTAATACCTGCTACTACATAATCCAGTTGGATCTGTTTGCGTATGGGTTACAGAGACCATTGCTTCTAGTGCTGCTGGCTGTTTTACCATATGTAGTGATATGGTATCCTGCTTCGTAGTGTTTAGATCTCCCAGCATACTGAATATTGATATTCCTTTTATGCAGCAGTTTGCAGCCTAGATATATCTGCAGTCTGAATGTTAAGACCTCAATCTCCCTAGTTGAATTGGATCTCTCTCTCTCTCTCTACTAGTTGATGGGCCTCTGTTTTAAGGGTGGTGGGAAATCTAACTGCGTGCTAGGCAACAATGATGCATGTCTGCCAATACTGACAAGATGTACTTTATATTGGACGGCGAAGTCGCCTTCTGTCGGATCTCTTTCTGAATACTGGGTGACAGCCTCATGTGTCCTTGTCTCCTTAGAGCTATCTGCATACTTGTGAGTGACGGGACTCCTGCCTTCGGGTTTTGTTATGTATGCCTGCATAGTTTTATATAGTGTGCTCTGCCTCCATGTATTATTAGATATTTGTGCATACAATGTGGTAGCCTCTGTCTTCTAACCCTATTTGTTTGTCTGCATTTAGGTTGATTTATCCTCTGTCCCTTCCTCTGTTTGGACGTCTCTGTGAACTGGGTAATGGCCCACTGGTCTCCTGTGCCTTTTCGATTTTTGCATACCAGTTATTATGGCCTCCTATCTCTAGGTTTTGTGAAATCTATCTGCAGACTGAACTTTCCTGTACCCCATACTCGTAGTCCTTTTGAAAATGTCATCATTGGCCTCCGTGCGTAGTTCAAGAATTCTCTCGCTATATTGGCTAAGGGTGCATATGAGACATTTATTTACTCTCTTACACTACAGTTATGTTTACCTTTCTGTGTGACATGATTTCTTGAAATGGCTCATGCCCATTGGTGCTGCTTTTTAGGTCGAGCTTAGGCAACGCACATGCGCTGTGTAATCTACTTCTGTGGGCTTCCACCACGTCCATCACTTTAATTCGTTCCCTGGCCTGTCTTTAAAAATTCCCTCGATTTTGTAGGTAAATGCTTTACATTTTTCTCACCTTGAGGCTGCTTTGTTTCCGCCTTGGACACTGACCCAGTTACATGGATTATTGCATGATCGGCCATATACCTTAGTATGGCACAATTCTTATTTCTTTTGCCTCTTCGCGCTCAGTGTCCCTATGTTGTTTTTTCCTTTTCCTTGTTTTTTGGCATGACGCTGTTTTTGTGGTATCTGTGCCCAAAGGCTGCAAGCTGGAAAGGGGTTCTTTTTTGTTCATTTATTTTATTGGGAAGTTTCATATAGTGTGAACTCGATCGGTGGAGCGCTTTAGATGAGTACGACTTATGTACAAGTTTAGAAGTTGAAAAATATACAAGTGGTGCATTTTAAATAGAAATCCTCAACGCGGCTTTCAGCACTGCGGGAGAGCCGATACTACAATATTCACTGCACTCAGGAAACTCACCTTATAATGTTTGTGGGGCATTTATTTTACAAAACAATCTGATAGAGACTTCTAGTTGCAGATTCCTAAGCTTTGAATTTCCCAAGGCGTCAGACTGGATCTGGAGAATTTTTCTTCGAGCAGTACCTCTGTGTGGCGTCAGTCGACTCAGCGGGCGTTGTTGGCGTCCTGCTCGCTGTGATGACATCACAGTCATATGTAGGCGCCACCCCGGTGTGCTGATGTCAGTTCTTTTCTTTCTGCGCCAGCCTACGCACAGATCCGGAGAAGAGCTACCTCAGTCATTTTTTGACTATGTCGACATTTTGTTGTTTTTTTGACAAGTTTGTGGATGCGTTGATGGATGTCCAGCAAGACCGGATTCAAGCCCTGCAACTCCTGTCACCGAACTATGACGCTGAAGGATCCGCACCTCGTGTGCTTATGGTGTTTGGAGCGGGAGCACGACCCGAAATCGTGCTCTGAGTTTCGGGCCATGAACCCGAAGGCTTTGAGGGAGCGGTCCCTAAAGCTAATGGCGGCCCGACACTCGACTCCGCGACGCTCACGGTCCCGTTCAAGAGGAAGGTCTTGATCGGCCGCGGAGTCACTGACACTCTTCGTCGTCCAAGTAATCGGGGCATTTGGGTCACAAAAAGAAGTCGTTGAAGGAAGACAAGCGTTCTTTGACTTCACCCAGTCAATCGGATAAAACGACACGGGAAGAGCGTCGACGCTGTAGGCCTCCGTCAACGGAGCCTTCTTCTGGGTCGGCTCTGTGATTCCCCGACTTCCCAGGAGCCGAAGCCACCCTGCCCAACTCCAGTTTTACGAGGCCATGCGCCTCATTGTTGGCCGGTCTGACCCACCTTTGGAGCCTTCAGGCACAGGTGAGCCAGTTGGGGTCCCTTCGGTTTCAAAGCCTCTGGCTTCGGCGATCCGTCCTGACGCCAGTGGTGCCATGGCGAGCTTACCTGGCGTTGGATCAAACGTTGACGCTCCCGATGTCGGTTGGGCCCACAATCGACATCAATCCCATACTCATACCTGACGACCCGGAGCCGGAACGACGTCAGTTGATGCTGATTCCATTCTCTATGGGCTCTCCTGGGCCCAGGGTTTATCCAGACCTTTATTCTTGTGGGTATGGATATGGGGAGAGTATGGAGGGGTCCCTGGACCCTTTAGAATACCACCTTCACCCACAAATGGACTGGGTGCAGGATTTGGGTGATGCCACTGGACTAGGCACCTCCCCTGACACTGGTATGCTGTCTCCTAGCGTGGCTACGGAGGAGGGTGCTTCTTACTCTGTGGTGGGGAGAAGGGCGGCTGAGGTCTTGGACATCGAGCTTCCTTCTGTGGTGGTTAGGCCTAACATCCTAACCGATGTGCTTCATCCGGGGTCTTCCTCTTCCAAGCCCTTTTTACCCTTCAATGAAGCACTGACAGACGTCCTTTTGGGTACTTGGTCCAGACCCAGCAAAGGGGCTCCTGTGAACGGGACGATTGCCCGCCGCCATCGGCCTGCGCCGTGAGAGCCAAAATTCCTGACCCAACGCCCCACGCCTGAGAGCCTTGTCATCCAGGCTTCTTCTTCATCTGGCGCATTACCTGCTGCACCCCGTATAGGGAATCAAAAAGACTGGATAATTTGGGGAAGAAGTAGTTTTCTTCCAACAGTCTAGCGTTGCGGTCCGTGAACACCGCATGCCTTTTGGGACACTAGTCACAAACTCTCTGGGATATGGTCGCGCAAATGCTGCCTGCAATTCCGGAGGAGGCCCGGACTGCCCTGTCCCAAGCCGTAACAGATGGGAGTGATGCAGCTAAGTTCTGATTCGTTGTGGACTGGATACAACCGACTCTCTGGGCAGATCGGTTGCATCGACAGTGGCATTGAGACGCCACGCCTGGCTGAGAGAGTCTGGCTTTTTGGGGGATGGCCAGCAATCCTTGATGGACATGCCCTTTGACACACGTCTCTTCGGAGACCAGGCTCTGTCCCTTGGCCTCGCGTCCGCACCTAGACCCCAGCAGTCTGCCTTTCGTGGCTACTGAAGGGGCACCCAACCACATCCTTTTCCACCTGGCCACAGACTCGCGCATGCTGTACGGCCCCTGCGTGGCCGCGGGATCCCACGTTCCCAGGGGATCAGGGAGCCAGCGGGTCACCCAGTCCACCCCCACCCCCTCCTCAGCCTTCAAGCCTTCCTAGTCTGCAGGTACATGAGGAGCCAGTAGGTGGCAGGATACGCCATCACCTGCCCCAATGGCAAGCCATTACCTCGGACAGGTGGGTACTCCAAAGGGGGCTACCCCCTACCTCCCCCCGACACATCTCCTCCAGCCATGCTACCTTCATCCAGCCAGATATCGGAGGATCATGTGGCGCTTCTCTGGGAGGTCGTCCAAGCCCTTTTGGCCAAAGGGGCTATAGAGAGGGTTCCATTGCCAGAGTAGGTCGTGGTTGCTATTACTGCTACTTTTTGGTTCCAAAAAAGGACAGAGGTCTTCGACCTATATTAGATCTTCGGTCCCTAAATCTCTTCCTAAAGAAGAAGTTCAAAATATTGACATTGGACCTGACCCAATCTGCCCTGGATCCTGGAGACTGGATGGCAGCTTTGGACTTGCAAGACGCATACTTCCACATTCCCAACTTGCCGGCCCACTTGCGTTACCTATGATTTGTGGTAGGTCCCGAGCACTTTCAGCTTACCGTGCTCCTCTTTGGCCTTACCAGTGCCCCTCGAGTGTTCACGAAAGTGATGGTAGTGGTGGCAGCTCATCTGTGCAGGTTAGGGGTCCCAGTCTTCCCCTACCTTGACGATTGGCTGTTGAATGCGAACTCGCCCCAGGCAGTCGTCTTCCACCTCCAGACTACTGCAAACCTTATGTATTCTCTGGGGTTCACTGTACCACCCGACTCCCTCTCAGACGCTCCCTTTCATCGGAGCTGTTCTGGACACAGTTTTGGGCATATCCTCCCGAAAAGCGAGTCCAGGTTATTCGGGCTATGATACTGATGTTTCAGCCTCTATCCTGGATTTCGGTGAGAATGACTCTGAGGCTGCTGGGCCTCATGGTCTCTGTTAGAAATGGGATCTCTAGTTGGCAGTCGGTTTGCACCCTGTCCAAGTAGGGACCCTCACTCTAGTCAGGAGAAGGGAGATACCCGCTCAGATAACCCCTGCTCACCCCCTTGGTAGCTTGGCATGAGCAGTCAGGCTTATCGCAGAATCAGTGTGTAAAGCATTTGCACATAACACAGTAATAAGTGAAAACACTACAAAAGGACACCACACCAGTTTTAGAAAAATAGCCAATATTTAACTATATAAAACAAGACCAAATCCGATTTTTAAAAAAAAAACAAAAAAAAAAAATCCAACATACAGTAATAAAAATATGAATGCTGCAAGATGTACTTAACAATACAGTTCTTTGAAGTCGATAAGTCCACCTGGGGCTATCACGTTGTAAGGAAATGCCTCCTTGGCATGGTTGCCCCCTGACTTTTTGCCTTTGCTGATGCTATGTTTACAATTGAAAGTGTGCTGAGGCCTGCTAACCAGGCCCCAGCACCAGTGTTCTTTCCCTAACCTGTACTTTTGTATCCACAATTTGCAGACCCTGGCATCCAGATAAGTCCCTTGTAACTGGTACTTCTAGTACCAAGGGCCCTGATGCCAAGGAAGGTCTCTAAGGGCTGCAGCATGTCTTATGCCACCCTGGAGACCTCTCACTCAGCACAGACACACTGCTTGCCAGCTTGTGTGTGCTAGTGAGGACAAAACGAGTAACTCGACATGGCACTCCCCTCAGGGTGCCATGCCAGCCTCTCACTGCCTATGCAGTATAGGTAAGACACCCCTCTAGCAGGCCTTACAGCCCTAAGGCAGGGTGCACTATACCATAGGTGAGGGTACCAGTGCATGAGCATGGTACCCCTACAGTGTCTAAACAAAACCTTAGACATTGTAAGTGCAGGGTAGCCATAAGAGTATATGGTCTGGGAGTCTGTCAAACACGAACTCCACAGCACCATAATGGCTACACTGAAAACTGGGAAGTTTGGTATCAAACTTCTCAGCACAATAAATGCACACTGATGCCAGTGTACATTTTATTGTAAAATACACCCCAGAGGGCACCTTAGAGGTGCCCCCTGAAACTTAACCGAATATCTGTGTAGGCTGACTAGTTTTAGCAGCCTGCCACAAACCGAGACATGTTGCTGGCCCCATGGGGAGAGTGCCTTTGTCACTCTGAGGCCAGTAACAAAGCCTGCACTGGGTGGAGATGCTAACACCTCCCCCAGGCAGGAATTGTCACACCTGGCGGTGAGCCTCAAAGGCTCACCTCCTTTGTGCCAACCCAGCAGGACACTCCAGCTAGTGGAGTTGCCCGCCCCCTCCGGCCAGGCCCCACTTTTGGCGGCAAGGCCGGAGAAAATAATGAGAATAACAAGGAGAAGTCACTGGCCAGTCAGGACAGCCCCTAAGGTGTCCTGAGCTGAGGTGACTCTAACTTTTAGAAATCCTCCATCTTGCAGATGGAGGATTCCCCCAATAGGGTTAGGATTGTGACCCCCTCCCCTTGGGAGGAGGCACAAAGAGGGTGTACCCACCCTCAGGGCTAGTAGCCATTGGCTACTAACCCCCCAGACCTAAACACGCCCTTAAATTTAGTATTTAAGGGCTACCCTGAACCCTAGAAAATTAGATTCCTGCAACTACAAGAAGGACTGCCCAGCTGAAAACCCCTGCAGCGGAAGACCAGAAGACGACAACTGCCTTGGCTCCAGAAACTCACCGGCCTGTCTCCTGCCTTCCAAAGATCCTGCTCCAGCGACGCCTTCCAAAGGGACCAGCGACCTCGACATCCTCTGAGGACTGCCCCTGCTTCGAAAAGACAAGAAACTCCCGAGGACAGCGGACCTGCTCCAAGAAAAGCTGCAACTTTGTTTCCAGCAGCTTTAAAGAACCCTGCAAGCTCCCCGCAAGAAGCGTGAGACTTGCAACACTGCACCCGGCGACCCCGACTCGGCTGGTGGAGATCCGACACCTCAGGAGGGACCCCAGGACTACTCTGATACTGTGAGTACCAAAACCTGTCCCCCCTGAGCCCCCACAGCGCCGCCTGCAGAGGGAATCCCGAGGCTTCCCCTGACCGCGACTCTTTGAATCCAAAGTCCCGACGCCTGGGAGAGACCCTGCACCCGCAGCCCCCAGGACCTGAAGGACCGGACTTTCACTGGAGAAGTGACCCCCAGGAGTCCCTCTCCCTTGCCCAAGTGGAGGTTTCCCCGAGGAATCCCCCCCTTGCCTGCCTGCAGCGCTGAAGAGATCCCGAGATCTCTCATAGACTAACATTGCGAACCCGACGCTTGTTTCTACACTGCACCCGGCCGCCCCCGCGCCGCTGAGGGTGAAATTTCTGTGTGGACCTGTGTCCCCCCCGGTGCCCTACAAAACCCCCCTGGTCTGCCCTCCGAAGACGCGGGTACTTACCTGCAAGCAGACCGGAACCGGGGCACCCCCTTCTCTCCATTCTAGCCTATGTGTTTTGGGCACCACTTTGAACTCTGCACCTGACCGGCCCTGAGCTGCTGGTGTGGTGACTTTGGGGTTGCTCTGAACCCCCAACGGTGGGCTACCTTGGACCAAGAACTAAGCCCTGTAAGTGTCTTACTTACCTGGTTAACCTAACAAATACTTACCTCCCCTAGGAACTGTGAAAATTGCACTAAGTGTCCACTTTTAAAACAGCTATTTGTGAATAACTTGAAAAGTATACATGCAATTTTGATGATTTGAAGTTCCTAAAGTACTTACCTGCAATACCTTTCGAATGAGATATTACATGTAGAATTTGAACCTGTGGTTCTTAAAATAAACTAAGAAAAGATATTTTTCTATACAAAAACCTATTGGCTGGATTTGTCTCTGAGTGTGTGTACCTCATTTATTGTCTATGTGTATGTACAACAAATGCTTAACACTACTCCTTGGATAAGCCTACTGCTCGACCACACTACCACAAAATAGAGCATTAGTATTATCTCTTTTTGCCACTATCTTACCTCTAAGGGGAACCCTTGGACTCTGTGCATGCTATTCCTTACTTTGAAATAGCACATACAGAGCCAACTTCCTACATTGGTGGATCAGCGGTGGGGTACAAGACTTTGCATTTGCTGGACTACTCAGCCAATACCTGATCACACGACAAATTCCAAAATTGTCATTAGAAATTCATTTTTGCAATTTGAAATTTTTCTAAATTCTTAAAAGTCCTGCTAGGGCCTTGTGTGTTAAGTCCCTGTTTAGCATTGTCTTTTAGAGTTAAAAGTTTGTTAAAAGTTTGAAATTAGATTCTAGAAACAGTTTTAGATTCTTAAAAAAGTCTTCCAACTCTTAGCAAAATAATGTCTGATACAGAGATGAATGTGGTGGAACTCGACACCACACCTTACCTCCATCTTAAGATGAGGGAGCTAAGGTCTCTCTGTAATATCAAAAAAATAACCATTGGCTCCAGACCTACCAAAATTCAGCTCCAGGAGCTGTTGGCAGAGTTTGAAAAAGCCAACCCCTCTGATGATGACATCACAGAGGAAGAAATTAGTGACTTGGAGGCCAATGTCCCTCCTCCAGTCCTAAATAGGGAGAACAGGACCCCTCAAGTCCTGTCTCTAACTGTGTTAGTCAGAAATAGTGAGTCCCTCACAGGAGGGTCCCACATTTCTGAAATCACTGAGGATGCTCTCAGTGAAGATGACCTCCTGTTAGCCAGGATGGCCAAAAGATTGGCTTTAGAGAGACAGCTCCTAGCCATAGAAAGGGAAAGACAAGAGATGGGCCTAGGACCCATCAATGGTGGCAGCAATATAAATAGGGTCAGAGATTCTCCTGACATGTTAAAAATCCCCAAAGGGATTGTGACAAAATTTGAAGATGGTGATGACATCACCAAGTGGTTCACAGCTTTTGAGAGGGCTTGTGTAACCAGAAAAGTGAACAGATCTCACTGGGGTGCTCTCCTTTGGGAAATGTTCACTGGAAAGTGTAGGGATAGACTCCTCACACTCTCTGGAAAAGATGCAGAATCTTATGACCTCATGAAGGGTACCCTGATTGAGGGCTTTGGATTCTCCACTGAGGAGTACAGGATTAGGTTCAGGGGGGCTCAAAAATCCTCGAGCCAGACCTGGGTTGACTTTGTTGACTACTCAGTGAAAACACTAGATGGTTGGATTCAAGGCAGTGGTGTAAGTAATTATGATGGGCTGTACAATTTATTTGTGAAAGAACACCTGTTAAGTAATTGTTTCAATGATAAACTGCATCAGCATCTGGTAGACCTAGGACCAATTTCTCCCCAAGAATTGGGAAAGAAGGCGGACCATTGGGTCAAGACAAGGGTGTCCAAGACTTCAACAGGGGGTGACCAAAAGAAAGGGGTCACAAAGACTCCCCAGGGGAAGGGTGATGAGACAACCAAAACTAAAAATAGTAAAGAGTCTTCTACAGGCCCCCAAAAACCTGCACAGGAGGGTGGGCCCAGAGCCTCTTCACAAAACAATGGGTACAAGGGTAAAAACTTTGATCCCAAAAAGGCCTGGTGTCATAGCTGTAAACAGCATGGACACCAAACTGGAGACAAGGCCTGTCCCAAGAAAGGTTCCACTCCAAACTCCCATCCAGGTAACACTGGTATGGCTAGTCTCCAAGTGGGATCAACAGTGTGCCCAGAGCAAATCAGGGTCCACACTGAAGCTATTCTAGTTTCTGAGGGTGGGGTGGATTTAGCCACACTAGCTGTCTGGCCGCCTAACATGCAAAAATACAGACAGCAACTCTTAATTAATGGGACTAGAATAGAGGGCCTGAGGGATACAGGTGCCAGTGTCACCATGGTGACAGAGAAACTGGTTTCCCCTGGCCAATACCTGACTGGAAAAACTTACACAGTCACCAACGCTGACAATCAGAGAAAAGTACATCCCATGGCAATGGTTACTTTAGAATGGGGAGGGGTCAATGGCCTGAAACAGGTGGTGGTCTCCTCAAATATCCCAGTGGACTGTCTGCTTGGAAATGACCTGGAGTCCTCAGCATGGGCTGAGGTAGAACTAAAAACCCATGCAGCAATGCTGGGTATCCCTGAACTGGTGTGTGTGAAAACAAGAGCACAATGCAAGGCACAGGGTGAAAAAGTAGAGCTGGAGTCTGGAAAAATGGCCCAGCCTACCAAGAGAACAGGAAAGTCAGTTGGGAAACCAACTGCAACACAGCAAAAGAAAGGGAACCTCTCTTCTCAGGAAGAAGTTCTGCCCTCTGAGGGAACTGAGCCTTTGGAGCTTGAACCTTATCAGGTTGAGCTCTTAGGCCCAGGGGGACCCTCAAGGGAGGAGCTGTGTAAGGGACAAGAAACCTGTCCCTCTCTTGAAGGCCTTAGGCAGCAAGCTGCTGAAGAGTCCAAAGGCAAGAAAAATGGAACGCATAGGGTCTATTGGGAAGATGGACTCCTGTACACTGAGGCCAGAGACCCCAAACCTGGTGCCACTAGGAGAGTGGTAGTGCCTCAGCTGTTCAGGAAGTTCATCCTAACATTGGCCCATGACATTCCCCTTGCTGGACATTTGGGACAAACCAAGACGTGGGAGAGGTTAGTCAACCACTTCTACTGGCCCAATATGTCCAACATGGTTAAGGGGTTTTGCCTCTCCTGCCCCACCTGTCAAGCCAGTGGTAAGACAGGTGGACATCCAAAGGCCCCCCTCATTCCACTTCCAGTGGTGGGGGTTCCCTTTGAAAGAGTGGGTGTGGACATAGTTGGTCCACTAGAACCTCCCACAGCCTCAGGAAATATGTATATCCTGGTAGTAGTGGATCATGCTACCAGGTATCCTGAAGCTATTCCCCTTAGGTCGACTACTGCCCCTGCAGTAGCCAAGGCCCTCATTGGTATCTTTACCAGAGTGGGTTTCCCTAAGGAGGTGGTGTCTGACAGAGGTACCAACTTCATGTCAGCATACCTAAAGCACATGTGGAATGAGTGTGGAGTGACTTATAAATTCACTACACCATACCATCCACAAACTAATGGCTTGGTTGAGAGATTCAACAAGACATTAAAGGGCATGATCATGGGGCTCCCAGAAAAACTCAAAAGGAGATGGGATGTCCTCTTGCCATGCCTGCTTTTCGCTTACAGAGAGGTGCCACAGAAGGGAGTAGGATTCTCACCCTTTGAACTTCTGTTTGGTCATCCTGTAAGGGGACCACTTGCCCTTGTTAAAGAAGGCTGGGAGAGACCTCTCCATGAGCCTAAACAGGACATAGTGGACTATGTACTTGGCCTTCGCTCTAGAATGGCAGAGTACATGGAAAAGGCAACCAAAAACCTTGAGGCCAGCCAACAGCTCCAGAAGTTTTGGTATGACCAAAAGGCTGCACTGGTTGAGTTCCAACCAGGGCAGAAAGTCTGGGTTCTGGAGCCTGTGGCTCCCAGGGCACTCCAGGACAAATGGAGTGGCCCTTACCCAGTACTAGAAAGGAAGAGTCAGGTCACCTACCTGGTGGACCTGGGCACAAGCAGGAGCCCCAAGAGGGTGATCCATGTGAACCGCCTTAAGCTCTTCCATGACAGGGCTGATGTGAATCTGTTGATGGTAACAGATGAGGATCAGGAGGCAGAGAGTGAACCTCTCCCTGATCTTCTGTCATCAGACCCAAAAGATGGCACAGTAGATGGAGTGATCTACTCAGACACCCTCTCTGGCCAACAGCAAGCTGATTGTAGGAGAGTCCTACAACAGTTTCCTGAACTCTTCTCCTTAACCCCTGGTCAGACACACCTGTGTACCCATGATGTGGACACAGGAGACAGCATGCCTGTCAAGAACAAAATCTTTAGACAATCTGACCATGTTAAGGAAAGCATCAAGGTGGAAGTCCACAAGATGATGGAATTGGGAGTAATTGAGCGCTCTGACAGCCCCTGGGCTAGCCCAGTGGTCTTAGTCCCCAAACCTCACACCAAAGATGGAAAGAAAGAGATGAGGTTTTGTGTGGACTACAGAGGGCTCAATTCTGTCACCAAGACAGATGCTCATCCAATTCCAAGAGCTGATGAGCTCATAGACAAATTAGGTGCTGCCAAATTCTTAAGTACCTTTGACTTGACAGCAGGGTACTGGCAAATAAAAATGGCACCTGGAGCAAAAGAGAAAACAGCATTCTCCACACCTGATGGGCATTATCAGTTTACTGTTATGCCCTTTGGTTTAAAGAATGCCCCTGCCACCTTCCAAAGGTTGGTGAATCAAGTCCTTGCTGGCTTGGAGTCCTTTAGCACAGCTTATCTTGATGATATTGCTGTCTTTAGCTCCACCTGGCAGGATCACCTGGTCCACCTGAAGAAGGTTTTGAAGGCTCTGCAATCTGCAGGCCTCTCTATCAAGGCATCCAAATGCCAGATAGGGCAGGGAACTGTGGTTTACTTGGGACACCTTGTAGGTGGAGGCCAAGTTCAGCCACTCCAACCCAAGATCCAGACTATTCTGGACTGGGTAGCTCCAAAAACCCAGACTCAAGTCAGGGCATTCCTTGGCTTGACTGGGTATTACAGGAGGTTTGTGAAGGGATATGGATCCATTGTGACAGCCCTCACTGAACTCACCTCCAAGAAAATGCCCAAGAAAGTGAACTGGACTGTGGAATGCCAACAGGCCTTTGACACCCTGAAACAGGCAATGTGCTCAGCACCAGTTCTAAAAGCTCCAGATTATTCTAAGCAGTTCATTGTGCAGACTGATGCCTCTGAACATGGGATAGGGGCAGTTTTGTCCCAAACAAATGATGATGGCCTTGACCAGCCTGTTGCTTTCATTAGCAGGAGGTTACTCCCCAGGGAGCAGCGTTGGAGTGCCATTGAGAGGGAGGCCTTTGCTGTGGTTTGGTCCCTGAAGAAGCTGAGACCATACCTCTTTGGGACTCACTTCCTAGTTCAAACTGACCACAGACCTCTCAAATGGCTGATGCAAATGAAAGGTGAAAATCCTAAACTGTTGAGGTGGTCCATCTCCCTACAGGGAATGGACTTTATAGTGGAACACAGACCTGGGACTGCCCATGCCAATGCAGATGGCCTTTCCAGGTTCTTCCACTTAGAAAATGAAGACTCTCTTGGGAAAGGTTAGTCTCATCCTCTTTCGTTTGGGGGGGGGTTGTGTAAGGAAATGCCTCCTTGGCATGGTTGCCCCCTGACTTTTTGCCTTTGCTGATGCTATGTTTACAATTGAAAGTGTGCTGAGGCCTGCTAACCAGGCCCCAGCACCAGTGTTCTTTCCCTAACCTGTACTTTTGTATCCACAATTGGCAGACCCTGGCATCCAGATAAGTCCCTTGTAACTGGTACTTCTAGTACCAAGGGCCCTGATGCCAAGGAAGGTCTCTAAGGGCTGCAGCATGTCTTATGCCACCCTGGAGACCTCTCACTCAGCACAGACACACTGCTTGCCAGCTTGTGTGTGCTAGTGAGGACAAAACGAGTAACTCGACATGGCACTCCCCTCAGGGTGCCATGCCAGCCTCTCACTGCCTATGCAGTATAGGTAAGACACCCCTCTAGCAGGCCTTACAGCCCTAAGGCAGGGTGCACTATACCATAGGTGAGGGTACCAGTGCATGAGCATGGTACCCCTACAGTGTCTAAACAAAACCTTAGACATTGTAAGTGCAGGGTAGCCATAAGAGTATATGGTCTGGGAGTCTGTCAAACACGAACTCCACAGCACCATAATGGCTACACTGAAAACTGGGAAGTTTGGTATCAAACTTCTCAGCACAATAAATGCACACTGATGCCAGTGTACATTTTATTGTAAAATACACCCCAGAGGGCACCTTAGAGGTGCCCCCTGAAACTTAACCGACTATCTGTGTAGGCTGACTAGTTTTAGCAGCCTGCCACAAACCGAGACATGTTGCTGGCCCCATGGGGAGAGTGCCTTTGTCACTCTGAGGCCAGTAACAAAGCCTGCACTGGGTGGAGATGCTAACACCTCCCCCAGGCAGGAATTGTCACACCTGGCGGTGAGCCTCAAAGGCTCACCTCCTTTGTGCCAACCCAGCAGGACACTCCAGCTAGTGGAGTTGCCCGCCCCCTCCGGCCAGGCCCCACTTTTGGCGGCAAGGCCGGAGAAAATAATGAGAATAACAAGGAGGAGTCACTGGCCAGTCAGGACAGCCCCTAAGGTGTCCTGAGCTGAGGTGACTCTAACTTTTAGAAATCCTCCATCTTGCAGATGGAGGATTCCCCCAATAGGGTTAGGATTGTGACCCCCTCCCCTTGGGAGGAGGCACAAAGAGGGTGTACCCACCCTCAGGGCTAGTAGCCATTGGCTACTAACCCCCCAGACCTAAACACGCCCTTAAATTTAGTATTTAAGGGCTACCCTGAACCCTAGAAAATTAGATTCCTGCAACTACAAGAAGGACTGCCCAGCTGAAAACCCCTGCAGCGGAAGACCAGAAGACGACAACTGCCTTGGCTCCAGAAACTCACCGGCCTGTCTCCTGCCTTCCAAAGATCCTGCTCCAGCGACGCCTTCCAAAGGGACCAGCGACCTCGACATCCTCTGAGGACTGCCCCTGCTTCGAAAAGACAAGAAACTCCCGAGGACAGCGGACCTGCTCCAAGAAAAGCTGCAACTTTGTTTCCAGCAGCTTTAAAGAACCCTGCAAGCTCCCCGCAAGAAGCGTGAGACTTGCAACACTGCACCCGGCGACCCCGACTCGGCTGGTGGAGATCCGACACCTCAGGAGGGACCCCAGGACTACTCTGATACTGTGAGTACCAAAACCTGTCCCCCCTGAGCCCCCACAGCGCCGCCTGCAGAGGGAATCCCGAGGCTTCCCCTGACCGCGACTCTTTGAATCCAAAGTCCCGACGCCTGGGAGAGACCCTGCACCCGCAGCCCCCAGGACCTGAAGGACCGGACTTTCACTGGAGAAGTGACCCCCAGGAGTCCCTCTCCCTTGCCCAAGTGGAGGTTTCCCCGAGGAATCCCCCCCTTGCCTGCCTGCAGCGCTGAAGAGATCCCGAGATCTCTCATAGACTAACATTGCGAACCCGACGCTTGTTTCTACACTGCACCCGGCCGCCCCCGCGCCGCTGAGGGTGAAATTTCTGTGTGGACCTGTGTCCCCCCCGGTGCCCTACAAAACCCCCCTGGTCTGCCCTCCGAAGACGCGGGTACTTACCTGCAAGCAGACCGGAACCGGGGCACCCCCTTCTCTCCATTCTAGCCTATGTGTTTTGGGCACCACTTTGAACTCTGCACCTGACCGGCCCTGAGCTGCTGGTGTGGTGACTTTGGGGTTGCTCTGAACTCCCAACGGTGGGCTACCTTGGACCAAGAACTAAGCCCTGTAAGTGTCTTACTTACCTGGTTAACCTAACAAATACTTACCTCCCCTAGGAACTGTGAAAATTGCACTAAGTGTCCACTTTTAAAACAGCTATTTGTGAATAACTTGAAAAGTATACATGCAATTTTGATGATTTGAAGTTCCTAAAGTACTTACCTGCAATACCTTTCGAATGAGATATTACATGTAGAATTTGAACCTGTGGTTCTTAAAATAAACTAAGAAAAGATATTTTTCTATACAAAAACCTATTGGCTGGATTTGTCTCTGAGTGTGTGTACCTCATTTATTGTCTATGTGTATGTACAACAAATGCTTAACACTACTCCTTGGATAAGCCTACTGCTCGACCACACTACCACAAAATAGAGCATTAGTATTATCTCTTTTTGCCACTATCTTACCTCTAAGGGGAACCCTTGGACTCTGTGCATGCTATTCCTTACTTTGAAATAGCACATACAGAGCCAACTTCCTACACACGTCGTCGTGAACAACAAAACCAAAAGTTCAGGCTGGCCTCGGCGTTGCGGGCCAGCTGCGGTGTCGGGAAGACCCACAAACAGTACCTTGGATTCGTATGGTGTTGTGATCCTCCTGGTGAGCTCCGAAGAGCAGCGTTGCTGGAGTCGGTGCATGAGTCGTTGGGCCCTTGAATTCACGCACCTCGGAGATCGAACACTGGG